>NC_056750.1:118700303-118750303 GCF_019279795.1 Protopterus annectens
GGTGGTCTCATGGGATGACATTCTGGAGGATGGCTGAACCAAAAGCTGCTCTGTTTCTAGACAGCAAACCCAGTTTATGAGAAATGAAGATTATGAACACTGGACCAGGCACCTGCAGACTAAATGCCATCAATGGAGGCACTTGTAAAAACAGTAGACACTCCTACAGATCTAGTCAAATGAGCCCTGACGTGCTTGGACAAGGCCAGGCTCTTATCTCTGTATACATCTGAGACGCAACTAGACAACCACCTTGATAAGGTCACATTAGAGACTTCCTGTCCCAGTTTGGTTGGTGAGACTTCCTGTCCCAGTTTGGTTGGTGAGAAACTAAGAGTTGATCAGACTTCCTAATATCTTTAGCGTGGTGAATGTAAAGCAGAAACGACAATGGGATTCTAACAAATGCAGTAAGTATTCCCCTTGGTTGGAAAAATTGGGAAAGAAAACTGATGGGATTCTAACAAATGCAGTTAAGTATTCCCCTTGGTTGGAAAAAGTGGGAAATAAAACTGATGGGATTCTAACAAATGCAGTTAAGTATTCCCCTTGGTTGGAAAAAGTGGGAAAGAAAACTGAAGGAACCTTCAGAATGAAGTAAATATTTGTTTGCAAGGAAACCCTATCTTTGTGAAAAATAAGGTTAGGAGGTTTGCAGAAAAGGCCTGACACACTGAAATCATCCTGGAAAAAATGACTGCTACGAAAAATGTCTTCCAAGCCAGACACTTAAGATCCACCTTGGCTGCAAGTGAAAAGGTGGGCTGGGTTAGAGCTTGTAGCATACAAACTCTACAACAGAAGAAAGAAAAAAAAGAGTAAACTCCCACGATTGGAGGAATGCCCTGGTCAGCCTCAGTAAGAAGCTGAGATCCCTTATAAAATCCTCTAAAGCTAGATACGAAAACAAAATCCCCACTGATTCTAAAGACAACCACAAAGCATTCTATAGTTATGTCAAGAATCTCAGTGGCAACACTCAGATATACCCCTGAGTTAAAGCACAATGGCACTAAATATACAGAACCAACTGATATTGCCAACATCCTGGCAGATAGGTTCAGTGCTAACTTTACCCCCCCCCCCCGCCTCACCCCCTAAAGGGCCCATCTATATACTGGGAGAATGCAAAGTTCCTGTAATCATGGCTGCACAGGTAAAAAAACACACTCTCCAAAGCCATGAACACGGCATCCATGGGACCTGACAACATCCCAGTCTGCGTTCTGCACAAACTACAGAACGAACTGGCACCCCACCTAAGCACCATCTTCAATCATAGCCTCACCTCAGGTTTTGTGCCCACTGAATGGCGCACAGCGACGATTATCCCACTCCACAAAGGGGGAGTTACCACGGACCCCATGAACTACTGCCCCACTAGCCTAAAGAGCCTGGTCTGCAAGGCCATGGAACTTATAAACAAAGACATTGATATTCTCCAAACTCTAGACCCCACCCAGTTCGGGTGTGTAAAAGGCAGATCATGTCTCCTAAACCTGACAGACTTCTTTGAAGCAGTCACCAAAGCCGTAGACGAGAGTAAGGTGTTTCACACAGCCTATCTAGATCTCAGCAAGGCTTTTGACACCATCCCCCACTCTGGAATTATAGATAAACTCACTAAACTAGGTATAAATCCCTATGTCACAAAATGGGTTACCAACTGGCTCACTGACAGAACCCACACTGTGAAAGTAGCAGACTCCAAATCCGACTTCAGACCAGTGACAAGTGGAGTACCACAGGGTTCAGTCCTGGGTCCTCTCCTGTTTGGTATCTACTTTTCTGAAGTACAGGCTAACACAAGAAGGTCTTAGGCTAATTAAGTTCGCAGATGACTGCAAACTAGGAGCCGTAATCGAAACTCCTAATGATGTGAACATCCTACAAAAGGGCCTCACTGAGACAGATACCTGGTGTCAAAGCCATGGCCTCAAGCTCAATGCCAAAAAGTACATTGTCATCCCCCTTTGGTAAAATCTCTGTACCCATGAGCTACCACATAGGTGGTAGTCTACTTAACATGAAAACTGTGATGAGTCCTTGGGACACAGGTGGACAGTAGACTCTCCTTTGATAATAACATTGCCACAGTAATCAGGAAATCCTTCTGCGTGGCACACCTCATCACAAAAGGTTTCTTATCCAGGAAAAAAGAGGTCATTGTGCCCCACTACTCGTCACTCATTAGATCCATTATAGAGTACAACACCCCTTTTGGTATGTACCATACAATATATCTACAACTGGAAAGGCCGCAGAAATACCTCGCAAAGAGGATTACTGGCCTCAAACAGATGGCCTACGCAGACCGTCTTAAAAAAAAACTCCAGCTTTACTTCGTCGCACATCACTTACTCAGAGGCAATCTCTGCTTAACATACAAAGCTATGTCAAACCTAGAGCTGTTGGACATGCTCCACTTAAAGAAATCCCAATCCTTCAGAGCTACACGCTCTAGGGACCTAAACCTTGTCACCACAATAAACAGAACATGCTGGAGGGATTGATTCCTGTCCCAGAGACTTCCCATACTCTGGAGCAAACGACCTATCTATATCAAACAAAGCTCCTCATTAGCACTCTTCAAGAAAAATCTTGATGATTGGATGAGAAGTAGGAAATTCTCCCCGGGGATCACCTCTGTGGCTCAGCTTGACAGGGGCACAGGAAAATAATGTTCTTGGGTGGCAAAAACCAGGGTACCTTTTTGGCTAGGCTTATATAGGCCCTAGGAACCTATGATTCTGTTTTGATACCTGTTAGGTAAATTTTCCAAGAGGATTTGCAGCAGGTATTTAAGGAGGCAAGAAAACTAGAAATTCTTGTGTTTACAAGAGGAAGAGGTTTTTTAGGTGGTATGTAGCCAATGAGAGAGGTCTTGAAAGGGTTTTGACCTCTCTGATTTTGAAATGTTTGTATGACCTGAGCTGCTTGGAGATTTTGTCATATGCTTTTATCAAAGTACATCTTGCAGATATCTCAGCTTGTGTGCCCATGGATCCCCCTATTTTATCTCTTTTGTGGTCAGTTTATGAAAGGAGTGTTGCACATCATACCCCCTTGAAGCAAATTCCTCCTGCCTTAGATCTCAGCTTTGTTCTTGAAGGATTCTTTTTTCCCTTTGAACTACTCGAAGGCTAACTTTCTATTAAGTGATAACGTGGCAAAATTTCAAGTCGCCATAAACCCTGAGAAAACTGATGCTTACACAAAACTGATCAAGAGCCGTATACAGAGATGTTAATAGCTGCATAGAGGTAGGTGTACCCACCAGTAAGAATTAGAGAACTCAACAACCAAGTCACCCTGGTGGAATCCCAGCATCGGTTGGCTGTATAACAGAAAGAAAATATGGTAAAAATTAGGAGGTGTAACACCCAGCAGGGTAAAAGCACACACTCTTCAGACTAAATTCAGAGGACAAATAGTCTACCAAAGCCAAATTTGAGTTAAACATGGCCTCTCAGGCCAAGGACAGCCACAAGGCATTCTTTACCTACGTTCACAATCTCAAAGGCACTACACAACTTTGTACAGAGCTCACTGTTAATGGAGCCACCTATACAGAGCCAGAAGATAGAGCAAACAAACTAGCAAACAAATTCAGTGCTAACATTACTAGTCTGTGCCCCCAACCTCTTTTCAGGAAATAACATCAAATATAACTCCCTGTACTATTACTAGGGAGTAGGTCCTCAATACTCTTGCTAAGGGCAAGCACATGATGGGCTCAGACAATATCCCAGGATGCTTTCTAAATAGCATGAAACATGACCTGTCGGGCCCTGTGAAATTGCTATTTAACTGTAGCCCTCATATGGGCTTCATGCCTTAGAAATGGAGAACAGCAACAGTCATCTCTCAGCAAAAAGGTAAGCCATCTATAGACCCTGGAAACTACATATCCAGAAGTTGCTCTCATGCAAAGCCATGAAAAGAATTGTGGAAATTATTAATAATGACATCGGAAACCTCCAAACACTTGCTCCCCCCAGTTTGATTTCATCAATGGCAGGTCATGTCTACTCAACTTGGCGGATTCTTTGAGGTCACCAAAGCAGTGAATGAGGGGAAATGGTTCACACTGCCTACCTTGACCTGGCTATGGCATTTAACACAATATCTCACTTGGGCATTGTTGATAAGCTCACGAGATTAGGTATAAACCCTTGGACCACCCTGTAGATAGCCAGCTCGCTCGCAGACAGGACCCAGGAAGTCAGAACTGCGGCGTTCACCTCTGCAAAGAGACCAGTCACAAGTGAAATCCCTCAGAGATCATTTTTGGGACTGCTGCCTTTTGGCATTTACTTCTCTGAAGTCAGGGCCCATGTTAGGGGCCTCTAACCAAATATGCAGACATTTCCAAATTAGGAGCTGTCATAGAATCCTCACCGACACTAAAGCTCTCCAAGATGGGCTGATTTGTGTAACTTGCATCACATCCACAGAGTAAAATTAAATGCCAAGAAATGCTTAGTATCTTTCAGGAAGTCATCCATCCCTGATAACTATCATATTGACAATATCGGATCTACCCAGTAGTTAGGACTTGGGACACATACAGGCAGTAATCTAGCCTTTGATCATAACATATCTACAGTAATGTGGAAATCGTTCTATGTTGTGCAACTTATAAACAGTGGTATGGCATCTAGGTCCAAGAAGATCATTGTTCCACTGTGTTGTGCATTCATTAAACCTGTCATGGAGCACAATGCCCCCTTTGATGTATACCTAACCAGGCACATACAACAATTAGAAAGTCCACATAAATTCCTGACTAGAATGCAGGGCATAAGTATTGTTCTATGCAGACTGCCTTGAAGCCGTACTCCTGCATTCTGTCACCTACATGGTGTTGAGGGAAGATCTATGCCTGATATACAAAGCATTGTCGGACCCCACCTAGATGGACCTACTGCCCACAAGGAAAACAGCACCAGAAATTCCCTTTCTAAATTTAAGCCTTTCCTTTGATATAAACAGGACCTGCAGGAGAGACAGGTATGTATCCCAGAGACTACCACTTCTCTGGAGTGGGCTGCCTGTATACATGTGAAGCAGAGTTCTTCCCTAACCCAATTGTGTAACATGGACATTTGGATGAGGAACAGGAAATTCAACCCTGGTTTGGCACTTATGTCACTAATAAACAGGTGTCTTGTAAATGGTTCATCTCTCAGGCCCCTGGTTGTAAATGGTTCATCTCCAAAGCCCCTTCTTACACTTGAGTACCAGAACTTGTCAGAGATTTGGGATATATGGCTAAGCTTAAAAAGCCGAAGTAGTCATTAGCCAAGTACACATCTAAGAACCTGATTCTCAAACAGATTTATGGTTCATTTATTGGAAGAGTGTTCGTTTAATTCATTGCTCTAACATCTGCAAGGTGAGTGTCTAAGTTGCAGGCTCTCATGATGGGCCAGACCTATCCGATTTTTCCCAAGGACAGGGTTGTGGTATGCACTGATCCATCTTTAATGCCCAAAGTTGAATCAAGCCGTCTGTTTCCAAGTTTTCTCTCCTGATCCAAAAAAACAAGGAGAAAATATGCTACATACTGGATGCACACAGGCAGTTTGGGTACTACCTTAACAGAAGAAAGCCCTTTAGGAATGCTATACATATGTTTGCCTGTTACGGAGCTAAGATGCATCAACCTGTCTGTAAGCAAACTGTTGCATGATGTTCATTTATTACTATTATTTCCTGTTACTCCCACCATGGTAAATCACTTCCAGGGAAGGTTAAGGCTCACTCAGTTATGGCCATGTCCTCTTCAATGGTATATAGGAAAAGGATGGACTTTAGAAGCATTATAGAGGTAGCAACCTGGTCCTCTGTTCATACCTTCCAAAGCACTACAAACTGGATTCTTTTTTTAGGTCCAGAGCAAGCTTTTCTAGCACCATTCTTATGGTTTTCTTGGATCCTTGTCCTACCTCCCCCCAAGTAGGATTAGCTTTGGAAATCTACCCAAAATGCCAATGAGGCTTTGGGAATGATGAGCATTGCCCTGTTGCATAAGTACCATGTAAGTGTAGCAGTAGATGGCTGAATTTCTTATGGCCTCAGTGGCGGCAGTCACTTGCCATCCCCCAGATTGTGCATAGTTGTGATGTGTTTCAGCCTGTTTCGACTGTTGAATTTGTTTTTTTATTCGTTGATGTGATTGGTTGGAAATTTACTCTTGCTAGATGATTCTGGCTTCAGGTACCTGTGGAAGTGAAAAAGCCTGAGTACTCACATCCTGTGACAGCTGGAGAGTTTCATCTCAGAATATGCCAAGCCAATCAGCTGTCATAAGAAGAGAAAAGGAAGGGGGAGTCTTAGCTTTTGAAAGCTGGCCAATACTAGGTTACCCTAGCAAATAACCCAAAATGCCATTGAAACAGTGAGGAATTCGTACATCTATTAGAAGTAAGTAGGACTTGGACAACTGTACTTTCTAATGCTGTTAGACTGTTTGAGGTCTAGTAAGTCCATCAATATTGGATCAGATGGTGCTTATAAGTCGGACACATATGACTTCTCATTGGTTTATAGAATACTGAGATCTCAGCTTTGTTCTTGAAAAATTGACTTTTTTCCCCTTTAAACTACTTTAAGGCTAACTTCCTATTAAGTTTTTTCCCCCCCAAAACATCTGGCGATATACCCCACAGCAGAAGGGGGATTCTAATAGTGGACTGACCCAGCAGCAGGGTTGGGCTGCAGAACCAAGGCTTCAGGAGACCTATCGGCCATACTCTGGAGGCAGCTGGGGACACTTACCTCTGCACACCAAGGCTGATCATCCACCACATAAAAAATGTGGGTCACATTAGAGACTTCCTGTCCCAGTTTGGTTGGTGAGACTTCCTGTCCCAGTTTGGTTGGTGAGAAACTAAGAGTTGATCAGACTTCCTAATATCTTTAGCGTGGTGAATGTAAAGCAGAAACGACAATGGGATTCTAACAAATGCAGTAAGTATTCCCCTTGGTTGGAAAAAGTGGGAAAGAAAACTGATGGGATTCTAACAAATGCAGTTAAGTATTCCCCTTGGTTGGAAAAAGTGGGAAATAAAACTGATGGGATTCTAACAAATGCAGTTAAGTATTCCCCTTGGTTGGAAAAAGTGGGAAAGAAAACTGAAGGAACCTTCAGAATGAAGTAAATATTTGTTTGCAAGGAAACCCTATCTTTGTGAAAAATAAGGTTAGGAGGTTTGCAGAAAAGGCCTGACACACTGAAATCATCCTGGAAAAAATGACTGCTACGAAAAATGTCTTCCAAGCCAGACACTTAAGATCCACCTTGGCTGCAAGTGAAAAGGTGGGCTGGGTTAGAGCTTGTAGCATACAAACTCTACAACAGAAGAAAGAAAAAAGAGTAAACTCCCACGATTGGAGGAATGCCCTGGTCAGCCTCAGTAAGAAGCTGAGATCCCTTATAAAATCCTCTAAAGCTAGATACGAAAACAAAATCCCCACTGATTCTAAAGACAACCACAAAGCATTCTATAGTTACGTCAAGAATCTCAGTGGCAACACTCAGATATACCCCTGAGTTAAAGCACAATGGCACTAAATATACAGAACCAACTGATATTGCCAACATCCTGGCAGATAGGTTCAGTGCTAACTCTACCCGCCCCCCCCGCCTCACGCCCTAAAGGGCCCATCTATATACAGGAGAATGCAAAGTTCCTGTAATCATGGCTGCACAGGTAAAAAAACACACTCTCCAAAGCCATGAACACGGCATCCATGGGACCTGACAACATCCCAGTCTGCGTTCTGCACAAACTACAGAACGAACTGGCACCCCACCTAAGCACCATCTTCAATCATAGCCTCACCTCAGGTTTTGTGCCCACTGAATGGCGCACAGCGACGATTATCCCACTCCACAAAGGGGGAGTTACCACGGACCCCATGAACTACTGCCCCACTAGCCTAAAGAGCCTGGTCTGCAAGGCCATGGAACTTATAAACAAAGACATTGATATTCTCCAAACTCTAGACCCCACCCAGTTCGGGTGTGTAAAAGGCAGATCATGTCTCCTAAACCTGACAGACTTCTTTGAAGCAGTCACCAAAGCCGTGAGCGAGTAAGGTGTTTCACACAGCCTATCTAGATCTCAGCAAGGCTTTTGACACCATCCCCCACTCTGGAATTATAGATAAACTCACTAAACTAGGTATAAATCCCTATGTCACAAAATGGGTTACCAACTGGCTCACTGACAGAACCCACACTGTGAAAGTAGCAGACTCCAAATCCGACTTCAGACCAGTGACAAGTGGAGTACCACAGGGTTCAGTCCTGGGTCCTCTCCTGTTTGGTATCTACTTTTCTGAAGTACAGGCTAACACAAGAAGGTCTTAGGCTAATTAAGTTCGCAGATGACTGCAAACTAGGAGCCGTAATCGAAACTCCTAATGATGTGAACATCCTACAAAAGGGCCTCACTGAGACAGATACCTGGTGTCAAAGCCATGGCCTCAAGCTCAATGCCAAAAAGTACATTGTCATCCCCCTTTGGTAAAATCTCTGTACCCATGAGCTACCACATAGGTGGTAGTCTACTTAACATGAAAAGTGTGATGAGTCCTTGGGACACAGGTGGACAGTAGACTCTCCTTTGATAATAACATTGCCACAGTAATCAGGAAATCCTTCTGAGTGGCACACCTCATCACAAAAGGTTTCTTATCGAGGAAAAAAGAGGTCATTGTGCCCCACTACTCGTCACTCATTAGATCCATTATAGAGTACAACACCCCTTTTGGTATGTACCATACAATATATCTACAACTGGAAAGGCCGCAGAAATACCTCGCAAAGAGGATTACTGGCCTCAAACAGATGGCCTACGCAGACCGTCTTAAAAAAAAACTCCAGCTTTACTTCGTCGCACATCACTTACTCAGAGGCAATCTCTGCTTAACATACAAAGCTATGTCAAACCTAGAGCTGTTGGACATGCTCCACTTAAAGAAATCACAATCCTTCAGAGCTACACGCTCTAGGGACCTAAACTTTGTCACCACAATAAACAGAACATGCTGGAGGGATTGATTCCTGTCCCAGAGACTTCCCATACTCTGGAGCAAACGACCTATCTATATCAAACAAAGCTCCTCATTAGCACTCCAAGAAAAATCTTGATGATTGGATGAGAAGTAGGAAATTCTCCCCGGGGATCACCTCTGTGGCTCAGCTTGACAGGGGCACAGGAAAATAATGTTCTTGGGTGGCAAAAACCAGGGTACCTTTTTGGCTAGGCTTATATAGGCCCTAGGAACCTATGATTCTGTTTTGATACCTGTTAGGTAAATTTTCCAAGAGGATTTGCAGCAGGTATTTAAGGAGGCAAGAAAACTAGAAATTCTTGTGTTTACAAGAGGAAGAGGTTTTTTAGGTGGTATGTAGCCAATGAGAGAGGTCTTGAAAGGGTTTTGACCTCTCTGATTTTGAAATGTTTGTATGACCTGAGCTGCTTGGAGATTTTGTCATATGCTTTTATCAAAGTACATCTTGCAGATATCTCAGCTTGTGTGCCCATGGATCCCCCTATTTTATCTCTTTTGTGGTCAGTTTATGAAAGGAGTGTTGCACATCATACCCCCTTGAAGCAAATTCCTCCTGCCTTAGATCTCAGCTTTGTTCTTGAAGGATTCTTTTTTCCCTTTGAACTACTCGAAGGCTAACTTTCTATTAAGTGATAACGTGGCAAAATTTCAAGTCGCCATAAACCCTGAGAAAACTGATGCTTACACAAAACTGATCAAGAGCCGTATACAGAGATGTTAATAGCTGCATAGAGGTAGGTGTACCCACCAGTAAGAATTAGAGAACTCAACAACCAAGTCACCCTGGTGGAATCCCAGCATCGGTTGGCTGTATAACAGAAAGAAAATATGGTAAAAATTAGGAGGTGTAACACCCAGCAGGGTAAAAGCACACACTCTTCAGACTAAATTCAGAGGACAAATAGTCTACCAAAGCCAAATTTGAGTTAAATATGGCCTCTCAGGCCAAGGACAGCCACAAGGCATTCTTTACCTACGTTCACAATCTCAAAGGCACTACACAACCTTGTACAGAGCTCACTGTTAATGGAGCCACCTATACAGAGCCAGAAGATAGAGCAAACATACTAGCAAACAAATTCAGTGCTAACATTACTAGTCTGTGCCCCCAACCTCTTTTCAGGAAATAACATCAAATATAACTCCCTGTACTATTACTAGGGAGTAGGTCCTCAATAATCTTGCTAAGGGCAAGAACATGATGGGCTCAGACAATATCCCAGGATGCTTTCTAAATAGCACGAAACATGACCTGTCGGGCCCTGTGAAATTTAACTGTAGCCCTCATATGGGCTTCATGCCTTAGAAATGGAGAACAGCAACAGTCATCTCTCAGCAAAAAGGTAAGCCATCTATAGACCCTGGAAACTACATATCCAGAAGTTGCTCTCATGCAAAGCCATGAAAAGAATTGTGGAAATTATTAATAATGACATCGGAAACCTCCAAACACTTGCTCCCCCCTCCCCCCAGTTTGATTTCATCAATGGCAGGTCATGTCTACTCAACTTGGCGGATTCTTTGAGGTCACCAAAGCAGTGAATGAGGGGAAATGGTTCACACTGCCTACCTTGACCTGGCTATGGCATTTAACACAATATCTCACTTGGGCATTGTTGATAAGCTCACGAGATTAGGTATAAACCCTTGGACCACCCTGTAGATAGCCAGCTGGCTCGCAGACAGGACCCAGGAAGTCAGAACTGCGGCGTTCACCTCTGCAAAGAGACCAGTCACAAGTGAAATCCCTCAGAGATCATTTTTGGGACTGCTGCCTTTTGGCATTTACTTCTCTGAAGTCAGGGCCCATGTTAGGGTCCTCTAACCAAATATGCAGATATTTCCAAATTAGGAGCTGTCATAGAATCCTCACCGACACTAAAGCTCTCCAAGATGGGCTGATTTGTGTAACTTGCATCACATCCACAGAGTAAAATTAAATGCCAAGAAATGCTTAGTATCTTTCAGGAAGTCATCCATCCCTGATAACTATCATATTGACAATATCGGATCTACCCAGTAGTTAGGACTTGAGACACATACAGGCAGTAATCTAGCCTTTGATCATAACATATCTACAGTAATGTGGAAATCGTTCTATGTTGTGCAACTTATAAACAGTGGTATGGCATCTAGGTCCAAGAAGATCATTGTTCCACTGTGTTGTGCATTCATTAAACCTGTCATGGAGCACAATGCCCCCTTTGATGTATACCTAACCAGGCACATACAACAATTAGAAAGTCCACATAAATTCCTGACTAGAATGCAGGGCATAAGTATTGTTCTATGCAGACTGCCTTGAAGCCGTATTCCTGCATTCTGTCACCTACACGGTGTTGAAGGAAGATCTATGCCTGATATACAAAGCATTGTCGGACCCCACCTAGATGGACCTCCTGCCCACAAGGAAAACAGCACCAGAAATTCCCTTTCTAAATTTAAGCCTTTCCTTTGATATAAACAGGACCTGCAGGAGAGACAGGTATGTATCCCAGAGACTACCACTTCTCTGGAGTGGGCTGCCTGTATACATGTGAAGCAGAGTTCTTCCCTAACCCAATTGTGTAACATGGACATTTGGATGAGGAACAGGAAATTCAACCCTGGTTTGGCACTTATGTCACTAATAAACAGGTGTCTTGTAAATGGTTCATCTCTCAGGCCCCTGGTTGTAAATGGTTCATCTCCAAAGCCCCTTCTTACACTTGAGTACCAGAACTTGTCAGAGATTTGGGATATATGGCTAAGCTTAAAAAGCCGAAGTAGTCATTAGCCAAGTACACATCTAAGAACCTGATTCTCAAACAGATTTATGGTTCATTTATTGGAAGAGTGTTCGTTTAATTCATTGCTCTAACATCTGCAAGGTGAGTGTCTAAGTTGCAGGCTCTCATGATGGGCCAGACCTATCCGATTTTTCCCAAGGACAGGGTTGTGGTATGCACTGATCCATCTTTAATGCCCAAAGTTGAATCAAGCCGTCTGTTTCCAAGTTTTCTCTCCTGATCCAAAAAAACAAGGGAGAAAATATGCTACATACTGGATGCACACAGGCAGTTTGGGTACTACCTTAACAGAAGAAAGTCCTTTAGGAATGCTATACATATGTTTGCCTGTTACGGGAGCTAAGATGCATCAACCTGTCTGTAAGCAAACTGTTGCATGATGTTCATTTATTACTATTATTTCCTGTTACTCCCACCATGGTAAATCACTTCCAGGGAAGGTTAAGGCTCACTCAGTTATGGCCATGTCCTCTTCAATGGTATATAGGAAAAGGATGGACTTTAGAAGCATTATAGAGGTAGCAACCTGGTCCTCTGTTCATACCTTCCAAAGCACTACAAACTGGATTCTTTTTTTAGGTCCAGAGCAAGCTTTTCTAGCACCATTCTTATGGTTTTCTTGGATCCTTGTCCTACCTCCCCCCAAGTAGGATTAGCTTTGGAAATCTACCCAAAATGCCAATGAGGCTTTGGGAATGATGAACATTGCCCTGTTGCATAAGTACCATGTAAGTGTAGCAGTAGATGGCTGAATTTCTTATGGCCTCAGTGGCGGCAGTCACTTGCCATCCCCCAGATTGTGCATAGTTGTGATGTGTTTCAGCCTGTTTCGATTGTTGAATTTGTTTTTTTATTCGTTGATGTGATTGGTTGGAAATTTACTCTTGCTAGATGATTCTGGCTTCAGGTACCTGTGGAAGTGAAAAAGCCTGAGTACTCACATCCTGTGACAGCTGGAGAGTTTCATCTCAGAATATGCCAAGCCAATCAGCTGTCATAAGAAGAGAAAAGGAAGGGGGAGTCTTAGCTTTTGAAAGCTGGCCAATACTAGGTTACCCTAGCAAATAACCCAAAATGCCATTGAAACAGTGAGGAATTCGTACATCTATTAGAAGTAAGTAGGACTTGGACAACTGTACTTTCTAATGCTGTTAGACTGTTTGAGGTCTAGTAAGTCCATCAATATTGGATCAGATGGTGCTTATAAGTCGGGCACATATGACTTCTCATTGGTTTATAGAAGACTGAGATCTCAGCTTTGTTCTTGAAAAATTGACTTTTTTCCCCTTTAAACTACTTTAAGGCTAACTTCCTATTAAGTTTTTTCCCCCCCAAAACATCTGGCGATATACCCCACAGCAGAAGGGGGATTCTAATAGTGGACTGCCCCAGCAGCAGGGTTGGGCTGCAGAACCAAGGCTTCAGGAGACCTATCGGCCATACTCTGGAGGCAGCTGGGGACACTTATCTCTGCACACCAAGGCTGATCATCCACCACATAAAAAATGTGGGTGGAAATCATAACCATAAACTATTCCATTCCTTTTTTGTTTCACCTTGCCATCAAAAAGTTAGCCAGTGGTCTACCCTGTCAACGGCAAGTAGCACTTATAAAAAAGCTGCTGAACAAGTGAGTCATCCAAGAGGTCCTGCCCGACCATCAGTGATTCAGAATTTGCTCAAGATCTTTTTGGTGCCAAAAAAGAGCAGAGACCTCAGGCCTCTTTTGGATCGGTTATCTTATTCAATATATCAAAGTTCCGGATGGTTTTTAGTTAGTTCATTTTCTTACTGTTGACAGTGAATGATTAGATGTGCTCAGTAGACCTTCAGGATGTGTACCACCACATCAGATGGACAGGTGATCCAGAAGGTTTGTCCACTATGGCTGGGTGCCAGTCACTTCCTATTCAGAGTCCTGCCCTGTGGTCTTAACCACAGCCCCCTCAGGTGTTCAAGAGAATGACAGTGGTCCCAGCTTATCTCAGAATGCATGTTTTCTGATTATTCCCATATTTAGATGGTCTCTTTTCCACTTCTGCTAAAAATGTACTTGTTCGTGCCAGAAATTCCTTGCTCCATCTTTGCTCATGGCTAGGCAACACAGTGAACTTGGACAGATCGAAGTTTCTCCCTGTCCAAACAATAGAATTCATAGGTGCACACTTGGACACTGCCTGTCAGATACCTAGACTCCCACAGAACAGACTGTTAGTCTTTCACAACCATGCATTAGAGGTTCCCTTTTGCCAGAAGCCATCTACAAGACAGATTCTTCTACTGTTAGGGTCAATGGCTGCATCCATTATCCTGGTTCCTCTCGCAAGGTATCACATAAACATAGAGTTTGTTTATGGCAGGGGACCACCACATTGACTTCCTTTTTTGGGAGGATACATCTTGGTTCTGTTAGGGATAGCACGGTCCATGCACTCGTTTAAGTGCTTATAAAGTGCATTTGTGTAGGATTCAGCAGTCGTACCTCTATTGTCCGTCTGCATGGGTGTCGTGAAGTTTGCCACTTCTGTCTTAAGAAGCGTGAAGTTGGCTTTGGAGAAATTTTTTTACAGTGGTTTCCCTAATGGGGGGTGGGAGCGGGATGTGGATGTCTAGGGTGATTAGCTTGTGGTCGGACCTGACCAATGAGGAATTCACCTCTAGTGTGGAACACCAGTCACCCATGTTGGTAATGACCAGGTCTAGGATATTGCTGCCCCTCGTGGGAGTGTGGATAAGTCGATCCAAGGCATTGGAATTTATGAATTCCAGAAAACGTTGAGCAAAAGAGTTGGTATATGAGTAGTTTTCCCAGTTAATGGTGAGGTAGTTGAAATAGCCCATTATTAGGGTGTTGGGTTGTACCCTAATATTTTCCAGTGCATCAAGAAATGAGTGTGAATCCTGGGGCATGGTGAGGGATCTGTAGCAAGTTACAATTTGGATTGCGGTCTTGCCCAGAGTTAGTTGCACTTGGATAATCTCGGGTGCATTATGCTGAGCAACTAGGATGTCAGTTGCAATTGCTCTAAGTGGGGGTGTACCATTCACCCCTGATGCTGTGATAAGCAGATCCAGTCTGTAAGGAAGCTTCTGGCAACTGCCTGTGGCTGATTCCATTAAAAGGAAGGGCCAAAAGGGGGTTACCACAGTGATCTTTAGCAACTCCTTCTGAATTTTTAGAAGTACCTTGGGAATCACTGGAAAGGGTAAAAATGCATACAGGAGCATTCTCGAATGTGGGAATGATTGAGTGTCTCTCTTCCAAGTATGGCTGCAAGGAGGTCTTGAATGGAATTTTTTTTAGTTGCATTTTGAAAGGAGGCAAACAGATCTACTTGAGGTTTTCCCCACATTTGGATCAAGTCCTGGAAGACCTTTCCATGGAGCTTCTACTCATGAGGGTCTGTCCAGGATCTGCTTAGTCTATCTGTACATTCTTGTCAGAGCAAAACACAGTAGCAAAGTCTGAAGATTCAGAGAATCCTGCAAAGCCAGCTACCAAGCCATCACTGCCAACTGGCTAAGATGGTATGACTTTGTACCTCTTGCATGTTCAGGTACTACACAACAGTAGTGTTGTTTGTGACCACTAGAAGCGGATAAGGGGCCCAAAAGTGGTGATGAATTTTTAAGCCATGAATCATTATCGGCACCTCTTTTATATTTATGTGATTTGGAATGTCCTGAAGACTGCATAAGGTTTGCACTCAAGTTCCTATGGGTACTGCTCCCCTATACAAAATTTGAAGATCAGACTGGGGTCTAACGAGCAGAAAGGGAATCATGGATTCAAAGACAGTTAATCCTTCCATCACTGTAATTCCTGTTTTAGAAATCCAATACTGGTATCTGGAAATGATATAAAAAGGAAGATGCCGTTGTAGTCCAAAGGTCCAAATCAAGAAACCAAGAAACAATATGTAGAACGAACAAGATAGGACCACCACGATGAATGTCATAAAATGAAGAATTAAATTTCATTTTATAACATTCATCGTGGTTGTCCTATCTTGTTCAATCCAAGAGATGAAAGGGCTAGGTCCAACAATTCTTCATGTAGTACTGACTTTTTCTCAGTTATATTCTGGCTAGTGGTATCATGAGAATCACTGATGTTACAAGGGCAGGAATTGTTGTTCTACCCCTTAAAGGGAGATGCCTTGTTTAGGGAGAACTTGAGTACATGAAACATCATAGCTACCACAATCATTCATTTTCCCACTGTTTGTGACAAACGCCAATTCAGGACTCAAAGGTGCATTCAAACTTTTGACTTTTAAATCGGAGAAGGTCTGATTATGTAACCAAGCATACAGTCTTAAAACAGAAGCAGCATTTCTTGAGACCTTATATGCACATTCAAGCATTCCTCTCAAAGCATGTTTCAAAACCCAAGTAAAATTCGCAACAATTTCATTAATGTGAGACTTTTGTACTGCAGGTATGGATGCAGCAATATCATCCTAATTGTACAAACAATGTACAATAAAATAAATTTCCAGAAGCACCCTTGATGACATTTAAAAGGCTAGATTACTAGAAAGAGACATACATTTGACCTAAAGATCTAACCATTGTCCTCCTTTATCGGGGGTGTTTAATTAGATGAAGACGAGGACTTTTGTAGGCAGCTGGGGAGACCACAGTTGGGTCAGCACTCACAAGAGGAGCGAGAACTCTCATATCTGAGACCACCCTGTATTTTCTAGGAGTCTTTTTAGGGACTGCTAGAATAGATACTCATGTTCTGCAGGCCAGCTTTAAGATCTTCCAAGTCCAGTGAGGGGGGAGGGGTAGCCACAGAACTGGGCATCTCGTCCTCTATAATGCATACATCCTGCCTAGTTATAGTGTAGCTCCTGACTGCTCCCTTGCAAAATCAACACTAAATCTAGTAATCATCTGAAAAGAAGTGAACACTTGTTTGGAGTTCAACTCATGTTCACCTTCCAAAGAAACAAGACTTACTTGTCTCCATACCTCTCAAGTGTACCTCATTACGAGGAACGTTCCTCATTTGGGGTCTTAAAAAGTTAATGCTCCTCAAAGTTCCACACAGAAAAGGCCTGTCACACATTCAGTGTTAGGAACTTTTGTAATAACTGATACCCATGGTAAACAGAACTTAAATCATATTAACTTATTAAAATAACGTTTTATAAGTAAAAAAACAAACAGCACATTTTAGCCATCCTGTGAACTTCCTAGTTGAAGTTGTTAGGGAGCTGTTAGCAAATGTTCCACATTATGAAAGGTAGTGTTCCTCAATTTGGAGATAGAAGGTTGAGAGCTATGCTGGTCTCATTGTCAACTAGGAAATCCCCTCTGTCCTCATCCGATTCCTCATTGTACTCTGAAACACAAAGGTCTATAGCCAAACTAGCACTAGAGCCATGTATGGGAACACAACCACCAAAATTAGCTGTCTGCCAAACATTCTTACACAAGGATACATTTCAGCCTTACAAATAGCTATTACCATGTATGAAGACGCTTCTGTTTTTCTTGTGAACTTCATTACTAGATAAAATAATCTGGGGACAGAGTACTATGTCTGGCAAAGGATCTCTTACTCTGGACTTCTCCTGTACCTAAAGGGTTTAGTTCTTCCACACCTGAGCCAGGTACTAGAACAGGCCCCAGAGAATGTGTCTAATCCCTATTACATAGTGGCAGGCAAAGCTATACTAGTGGGAGTCTGGGTAAAAGGTAAGTAGTCCGGAGGTCGAGCAGTGGCCTTAAGAGAATCAGTAACCATAATCTGAAGCATATGTTTGAAATTTATTCAGAATTATTTTACAACTGACAGAGGATAAATAATTTCCAGTACTCTTAAGTCTAAAAAACAATGCAACCTATATGCCAAACCAGTACTGAAAACTAACTCTGCACACTTTAACCAAATTAAACTGCCACAGAATGTCTAATAGCCATTTAAACTACATTTTCCTGTCAGAGAATGAAATTTCCACACTACACTCACAGAACTTCATTTGAGGTAAAACTGTGATCCCATGTTAAAACACAGAGTAGAGTCATACATATAAGTAATGAATAAATGCTGAAAAAATCCAATCTCTGCAAAGTTTTCTTGTAGAAATACGAATATATAGCAGAGGAACTACAGTATTGATGAGTTTCCAGTGTCTACCAGCCCATATACACACTGCACTTCTGATAGATACTGAAGGTTTCCTCAGAAACAGTAAAAACAAGCATTTATCAAAGACAGAAGCCAAACACTGCGATAAACAGAGCTCCCTACAGGAATTACTGTAAACAAATATAAATAAAATATAAAATAAATATATATTCTTAAAAATAAAAATAGAAGGAAAGTAATAAATCTAAAAAAAAATTGAAGGGAGTCTGTAAATGGGACTTATCTGAACAGTACGCCAGAAAAATCAGCACTGGATCCCACAAAAAGTCAGAGGGCTTTCTGTTTTGAATGTCAGAAAAAGAGTGAGCACTCACTGTAACAGCTGAAAGTTTCCCTCTCAGGATATGCTCAGCCAAATGTCACAGGAAGAAAGAAAGAGTGAGAAAGAGAGAGGGAGGGAAGTCTGAGATTTTGAAAAATAGTGTTGGGTTACCTTGGCAGATAACCCAAAATGCCATTGGAGGAGTGGGAATGATGAACATATACACAACTCAAGGATCTAAACCTTATTTATAACAAAAAGAACATATTGGTGGGACAAACAGGTGTCTCAGAGAAGACGGCCTTTTCTTTGGAATAAGCTTCCATTCATATGAAGCAGAATGTGTACTTCACCCTATTCAAATGTAACCTGGACCAACGGATGGGAAATCAATAATTTATCACTGGACAGAGGCAACTTGCAAATGTTCTGCCAAATGAACACAACTATGTACCCATGGGTAATTTAACCTGCCAATTATTTATGAAAATAAATAGCTAAGCTTGAAAAAGCCTTTTGAGGCAGTTAGCCTAGAAATTACCCATGAACATATGGACAATGCAGGACAGTGTATTATTTAACATTTGTTTGCCAGGGTAGTCCGGCTGGACAGCTAGCATCCATTTTCAGCGGAGTCCTGGGGAGAAAAGCTCCAAACAGAGTTAACAACAATTTATAACAACGATCAAGGTGATAAAATTTAGGAAACACACGTAGAAAGGTTAACAGGCTATTAATACAGAGATAAAGTACAGACATGTGATCATACACTTTATAGATAAGTGTAGGTGAAGTGTTTTTACATTACAGAGCATTAGTATAGTATAAGCATACAGACAATATTTACAGTATGCACAAAGAGAAAGAGTGCAACACAGTACTATATGTTTGTCTAAAGCATTAGGAGGTAACTCCCTTCGGCAGGGTGGGAGTTCAGGGAGGTCCATTATAATTACATAAATGGTTGGTGTATAGATAAGATGTTAGTAGGTTTCTGAAGGTGGATGTACATTTTTGTAGTCTGAGGTCAGGAGGCAGGGTAGTCCATATTTTTGCAACTTCGTGAGGGAAGAGAGATTCCCCACAGCTATTTTTACACTGCATATTTTCTATTAGAGCTTTGTTACCGGATCGTAACTGTCTATTTGAATTATAGAAGTTTAGGAGGCCAGTCATAGCAGGGTTTTTTTTCAGGATAATATAAAATCTGGTGTGCCAGGTTGAGTTGGTGGTATCGTAGTAAATTTGGGAGTTCTAACCAGTGTAGTGTATGTAGGGAATGGCAGTGGTGGGAGCGTGATCTGGAGTTGGTAGCGAACCTGGCAATTTTGTTATAGCATGTGGACAGTTTATTAAGGTCAGTTTTGTTTTAGGTTTGTTAACACTGGGAAAGCATACAGTAGTGTTGCTAGCAGATGGGCTATGGCGATTCTACCTTTGGATGTTGGGTACCTTTTACAGCACTGGAGGGTCCCCTAGCTTCTTGTGGACTTTGGAGACAGTGAGGGATACGTGTTTGTTGTATATTAATTGTTGGTCTATTGTAAATCCTTGCAACTTAGTTTCTGGGTCTGGGGTGATGAGGGTCTTGTTTGCTGAGGATACAGAGAAGGTAGTATCATAGGTCTTTGTTGGACGGAACACCAAAAAGCTGTCCACATGCTTATCCGCAAACTTTAGGAACTACCATGTTGGAGAAGAAAGATCTTGGGCCAACAAAACCTTACTACCTGACAAATTCAGGATAGCCAGTTCAAAGGAGCCATTCAATTTCCTGAGAAGAAACTTTTTTTTTTTTAATTTTCTTTGGCGAAATATAAGAACGAGAAAAGAAACATAGGATGCATGGATAAACAATGGTCTTTTTTCCAGTGAAAAAGTTTCAGAGACAATGGAACATCACTTAGTAGCTCGGTTACAGTTAAGGCAGACTGACCATGGACCACGTCATGCTGGGTACAAAGACAATGCAAGTATCTAATCCCCCCCCCCCTTTTTTTTTTGAGAAATCAAACTCATGAGGGAGACATTTAACAAACCAATGAGTGTTAAGGACAGAGTGAAAGTGATGCTAAGCCTAGAATGAACACACAGAAAATAAAATGCAATTTTTCACAGAAAGAGTAACTGATTATAGGGCACTTGCAACAAAAGAGACAAGAAAGATAAAACAAGGCACTTTTCTACTTCCACAACCTGAAAATTCATCTTCCACAAACTTTAATCGCAGTCTGGGACCATTTACTTAATGCAGATGCCTTCGTGTAGCAAGAAAGAAATGGAGAGTTGGCTGTGCATTGTACAATGGGGAAAGGGAAGGCATATGTCAGCCTGTGAAAGTTTTAACTGACGCTCAAGTCCTAAAAGCTGTTTTTTCCTTATTCAGATCCTTGTGTTTTAGGAATTTGCTTTTTCCATACATAAACATATAAATTTGTGGGTGCATGTACATGAAGCAACATATCCTTGAATGCAAAAACACTGAGTAAAAAAGAATTGAACAAATGCGTTTGAAACTGCACTTATAATAATAATAATAATTATAATACAACACTGACCAACAAAACCACTTAAAATATCAATTTTTTTTTTGGGGGGGGGGGCCGATTAACAGCGTATGAAGTGAAATAGTATAGTTTTTGAAATATTTCCGGTACCAGTCAAGAAAATAACTAACATGCTTACAGTACACCAAGGACTTAATTTCAATCGACAGTGAATGTGTACTGAAGAATAGCAGATGCTGTTAACGGTAACATGCTAAGAAATACTGCGTGTGTTTATTTGCCCACAATCCACCACTTCTGAATACCATGTAATGTTCATCATTGCACTTGGCGAACTGTTATTTAGTGCATACTGTATTTCTTTAATGATTTTTGCTGGTAATTCCACTTCTGATCATAAGGCCCCTTATCCCCCCCACTGGTCACTTGTTCTTGACAGTCCTCATTGTTGTTGGACATTGGGCGAGGAAGCAGACAGCAACAGATCAAAGCCATTACACTGTAAAGGCTAGCAGGTTTGTTTTATGCGAACACTATGGAGTACCACTGTAACTACGGTGCAATTCTCACTATGCTGAACCCAATATGAATAAGACTTTTAGCACAAGTGTAACTTCTCAATCCTTGCCAAGATCACGCACACCAAGTCTCAGCCCCACAAATTGTAAAATCTGGTCTTCCTCCTAGCACTGCTCTTAATGTGAAACTTCACCAATAAATGCTCCCTAAATGTTGGGGGCCACCATGGGTTATCGATCCCCATACTACTTGGATTCCTCTGGCACCCAAACCACTAACAAACCATCATCATTGGATGCATATCCATGGTTCCACCACTCTTTCCCATGGACATGACATATTTGTGGCTCTTCTCACAAGTCCACTAAAACAAATCAAGTCCATTTGGACAACAAAATACAATAAAATAAACAAACTATCTTTAGTCAATGCTTGTAAGACGTGAGAAAAGTGACTAGGAATCACTCCATTCATAATGTGAAAAACAGCAATAAACTGTGGCACCATAAGATCAAAATGTTCACTTACTATGCCAAGAAAAAACAAGAGAAAAAAACATGGGAGGATGGAAACTGACATTTAAAGTCTGAATATTTACCTCCAGACAAGAAACACAGACAGCTGTAGTTAATTTGGGGAAGGAAGTGGCACAACGTAGAGCTGAAGATCAATTACAACAGAATGAAAAAGAATGTAACATCTACATTCTGTTTCAGACTTATTAAGAAGCTTGGTAGTTAATGGCTGTTCTAGTCCTGTTTTGACAAAAAATACAAATTTTATACAAAAATAGGACTTCAAAATATGCAATGTCACTGCTGACACTCTCATTCTTCTTGCTATGAGGCAGTTAAGACCATGATGATGATACGTTTCCAAGAACAGAAGCACAGGTAGCATAATTGCATTTCATTACATTTTAATTTCTGTCCATGGCACCCCAAATACATGCCTGTTTTCTCTTTTAACAGTACAGGTATTTTAATAGCATATGGAATTGTGTACGTGTTTGGCTATTTCTTTCTTATGTGATGAGTGTTTCAGAAAAAGCAAAAAAAAAAAAGGACAGACACTTGGAAAAATATTTAAAGAACAAATGAAATTTCCTCATTTAAATATTACTTCTTTCCAATTTCCCATTCTGTGTTTCTGTACTATTTTCTTTCTTGCATTTCTTTTCTAAATAAAATAAAACAAGAAAATGGAATAAACTATTAAATAACCCACATATTTATTTTACTTTAATAGACTTCACAAATGTAAACAACAGCCTCTCTGGGCAATCAATTCTCAGACAGTTTTTAACGTAAGATAGACCACTGAACTTCTTCTTTAATCAGAGAAGGCTCTGGAAGCAACATTAAAAGCAAATATCAACCAACTGAAAAATTAGTCATGAGAACTCCAAACTGATCAAAACATTCGAGCCAGCCAGGAGTCGAACCTAGAATCTTCTGATCCGTAGTCAGACGCGTTATCCATTGCGCCACTGGCCCTCCATATTTTGAACTCCCATTTGGGGTCTATAAATAGCAGAATGTCTTACAAATCAGGAAATGAGACATCATTAACTGTGCATGGGATTACACACATTCACATGGCAATGCAATATATAATACAGTCCTGGAATGTGAGATGGAAGCAACTTCTAAACAAATGCTGTAAAATGTGTGGCAGTGTTAACCAGCAGATGACAAAGGCCAGAAAGACTGCCACACTTTTGTATTTTTTTTTACACTACTAACATAACACATACTGTTATAACAATAAGCAGACATAAGTTCAAAGAATGAACTGAAGCAAAGGTAGTGGGTACACAGTTCTTGTTACATGCAGTAAATGCAGTCTAAGAGTTAAATCAATGCCATCACAATGGACTAATTTCACAAGACAACCCATGTGATATCTGTTCAGATGACTTGCAAATGAGCATGTGCTCTGTTTCTAAAGCTTACATTTTCATAAATTCAGTATACTTGCTTACTAGGCAAGTCCAAACAAACTGCCACACCGCTAATAATGCTATATTCCTAGAATTCTAATGACATTAACCCATAAATGTATTTTAATTTAATAATTCAAAAAAAAAAAAATAATAATAATAATGAACACCAACATATAGCATATTTTTAAAAGAGGACTTCAAATACAATAACCCAAGTGGCTCGTTGGTCTAGGGGTATGATTCTCGCTTAGGGTGCGAGAGGTCCCGGGTTCAAATCCCGGACGAGCCCAGAATTTTTTTTATTTTTATTTTTTTTTAAATTGGAATATTTTAAGTCTCAATGTGCAATACTTGGTAACTAATTTACTTTTACATTATTATAAAGTGATTTTAAACCAAACATTCATTCAACCAGATATCAGTTAAATAATCAGCTGATAATCACATCAAGTCAGTCTTCTGATATCTAAACATGAAAACACTTGGCTAATCATTACAGCACAGTATAAAAATGGTGTCAGCCATTACTTGCCAGTGAAAAGATAAACCAGCTTTTATCAAATAACTAGGCAAGTTGTCACTGGAAAATGAGCTGTTAATTGTAGTATTTAAAATGAAAGTATATTTACAGTTTACTTTCTTAAATACAAAAATGAAAATTCTGATTTTTTTTTAATATGGAAAAATACCATCTGTAGTTCATTAATGAAGAAATCTGATTTTAAACTTCGGTACAAATTCATTTCAAGAATGGATTTGGCTCCAGAAGCTGTACTCAGTGCCATAAAATACAATTGCTACAAGACATTAAGTTCAGGAAACAGTACACAGTAACTTGATAATCTCAGTGTGTCTGACATTCTGTGTTTAAACCTGTGACAGAATAACAAAAAAATAAATACACCAGTGCTTATATTTGAGCTTTCCAATCAGTAAACCAACAAAAAAATCTATTTTTTACACATGCATTGTACAAATGCTGAGTGCATAAATGTATTCCTACAACTTTGAAGAAAAGCTTGACAATTAGGGGCTTATACATACAGCCTCCAGGTTCCATCCAACAGACTACTAGAGAGCTTCACAGACATCTTTCAAGTCACTAAAATGTGATCAGAATAGGGATGATTACAGTCAGAAAATTGTTTTTTGTTTAATGGGAGGATCCTGCTATGGTTGCTATCAAAAGGGCTGCTGTTGGCAAGCCACACATGAAACTTTTTAGTAATACAACATCAAAAGGACTTCCTCTAGAAGTTTGTTGGCAAACATTTAGTGGGGTTAAAAATGTACTTAGTCACTTCCACATTAGCATCTTTTCTTAAAGAAGTCTGAAAATCATTAAAGGGTAAGATAAAACCGAAATTTCACAAGAGATGAAAAGGTACTTCATCACAGAAAAACATAAAAGAATAGAATTTAATGCAATGAATTTATTACTTCATCACAGAAACATAAAAAGAAGAGACCAGCGCAAAGGCACTTAACAGGTTCATAGGTATGTACTAGACTATCGGCTCAAGGAAGCCTTGTCAACAAGGTTCCCTGGCTTACGCCACCCATGAAAGTTAATTTCCTGTGCCCGTGTGGAGCAGAGCCACAGAAGTGATGCCCGGGGTGAATTTCCTATTTCCCACCCACTCATCAAGATTATTCTTGAAGAGTGCTAATGAGGAACTTTGCTTGACAGATGGGTAAGCTTGTTCCAGAGTATAGGAAGTCTCTGGGACAGGAATCTATCCCTCCAGCATGTCCTGTTTATTGTGGTGACAGGGTTTAGGTCCCTAGAACGTGTAGCTCGGAGGGATTGGGATTTCTTTAGGTGTAGCATGGCCAACAGTTCTGGGTTTAACATAGCTTTACATGTTAGGCAGAGTTCTCCTCAGAGAAGGTGATATGCTACAGAGTAAAGCTGGAGTTTTTTGAGATGGTCAGTGTAGGGCAGCTGTTTGACGCCAGTAATCCTCTTTGTGAGGTATTTCTGTGGCCCTTCCAGCTGCTTTAGATGTCTTGTGAGGTACATTCCAAAAGGGGTGTTGTACTCTATTAATGGGTCTAATGAGTGCCGAGTAGAGGGGAACAATGACTCCTTTTTTCCTGGATGAGAACCCTTTTGTGATTAGGTGCGCCACACAGGATTTCCTGACTACTGTGGCAATGTGATTATCAAAGAACAGACTACTGTCCACCTGGGTCCCAAGGTCTTTTATCACACATTCCGCGTTAAGTAGACTGCCGTTTATGTGGTAGTTCATGGGTACACAGATTTTACCAAAGGGGATGACAATGCACTTTTTGGCATTCAGCTTGAGGCCAGCCTCTGACACCAGGCATCTGTCTCAGTGAGGCCCTTTTGTAGGATGTCCATGTCATTTGGGGACTCGACTATGGCTCCGATGAGCCATATGAGTATGAATGACTTCTCTCTCCCGTTTTAAAATTCATGAAAAACAAGGAGGTAAACAGTTTAAAGTAAATACAGAAATAACCATATGTGTTGTCCATCTTCATTTATTCCTTGACATATGGGCTCAGTTCTGAACATCGGAACAGTCTCAGCCGTGACTACAGTTCATGAGAACCAAAAACTCTCAACAGAAAAACAAACTTTTAGGCTTAAATGAGGCGTTGGTTTTAAGGATTATCCTGTCTTTTTGAAAAATCAAAATGGGCTGAAAAGACATGAGGGCTTGTAGTTCACATACAAGTCTACAAAATGTCAGGGCAATGAGTAAAGCAGTTCTCACAAATTTCTAAGAAAAAAGTACAGTTTTGTACCTACCATAAATGTAGATGTTCGAAGATCCACATTGCTGCAGTCCTTACACTTGGGTAGTCCGCTGTCCTCGGTCGGCCCGAATATCAAAGTATAAGGCTGACGTCGGTCAGAAGCATTTGACTGACGTCAGGGCGCCAGGGTACAAATGCGCCATGACCGGCGTCATATCCTCAGTCTTTTCTTGCCCCAGATGTCAGAAGACCCTAAAAATAAAGGTCAAAACCAAAAGACAGCAAACAACCAACCAACCACCCTTGCACTAACTATATGTACAATACATACAAAATACACAATATGTACAACCCAACCCACACAACCACCTCTAACTACAGAGGGAAGGAGACTGCAGCAATGTGGATCTTGAACATCTACATTTATGGTAGGTACAAAACTGTACTATGTTCTTCATCTCACATTGCTGCAGTCCTTACACTTGGGTAGAATCCCAAAGCAGAGGTAAGGGAGGATGGCTAACTACAAGGAAGCAGGAGCCAAAATGCCCTGCAAAACAGCAGTGGCAAAACCAGCCCTGGACTTAGAGTAAAGTGGCAGGTGATAATGCCTAGAGAAAGTATGCACAGAACTCCAAGTAGCTGCCTCCAAAATATCCTTGGTTGCCACTCCCTCAAAAGCTGTAGCCCTAGTGGAATGAGGCCTAATCCCAGCTGGAACCTCCTTGCCATGATGGGAATAACAGAAAGCAATGCAAAAATCCACTTAGAAATAGTTTGTTTTGATACAGGCTTGCCCTGAGAACTCAAAGCAAAAGAAACAAACAACTGCTGAGACTGCCTGAACCCTTTAGTTCTGTCCAAATAATAACGAACTGCCTGTGAACATCTAAAGTGTGCAAAATCTTTTCCCCTTTATTTTGGGGATTTGCATAAAAAGTAGGCAAATGAATAGTTTGGGTTAAAGCCACACTAGAAACCACCTTAGGCATAAAGGAAGGATTAATGGTAATGATACCCTATCCTTATGGAAAATCAGGAAAGGCTCAACCGCCATAAGGGCCTGTAATTCAGACACCCTTCGTGCAGAGGTAATGGCCAATAAAAAGCAGTCTTCCATGATAAATATTTCAACTCAGCAGTAGCTGCAGGCTCAAAAGGTTGTAGAGTGAGTTTCTCCAACACAAAATTGAGATCCCAAGCAGGAGCAGGAGCTTCTTATATTCTTTGCCCTCTAAGAAATTGCTTGAACAAAGGATGAGAAAACAATGGTGGGTCACAATCATAGTGAGGAAATTGCTGCAGCATGAACCTTAATAGAAGAGAAAGACAAACCTTTGTCCAGTAACTCAGTAAGATATTGAAGAGCCACACTCAAATTAGGCCCAGAAACATCAAAATCTTTTGCTGCACTCCAAAATAAAAATCTCTTCCATTTATCCGCGTACACTGTCCTTGTACTAGGCCTTCTAGCTTCCAAAATAACATTCAAAACCTGCTGAGGAAGTGGAGGCCCACTATGGTTCAAAACAGAATATGCCAGGCCGTTAGGTGCAGAGAGTGAAGCTTGACATTGAGCAAATGGCTGTCCTCCTGTGACAACAGGTGTGGAATCGAAGGCAAAGGCCATGGAGGCTTCCGTACTAGACTTCTTAGTAATGGGTACCAGTGCTGTCGAGGCCAATCTGGAGCTATTAAAATCATCCTTGGCTTGTCCTGTCTGACCTTCAGAAGTACCCTTGGGAGGAGAGGCAGAGGTGGAAAGGCATACACATGAAGATTGCTCCAATTGAAAGAAAGAGCATCCACTCTCCAAGCTGTGGGATGAAACCTTTTTGTGCAAAACTTTGGCAGCTGATGGTTTAGTGGAGAAGCGAACAGATCTATGTCTGGAGTTCCCCATGACACTGTCAATTTCTGAAATACATGAGGATCCAATTTCCACTCGTGGGGATCCATAATTGCTCAACACATCTGCTAAGGAGTTCTGTGCTCCTGGCAGAAACCTTGCCTGAAGATTGAGCTGTAAACTGAGAGCAGTCTCCCACAAAATCATTGCTTGCCTGCATAGAGGATAAGAATCGTTCCCCTTGCTTGTTGATGTACCACATGACAGTTGTGTTGTCTGTTAGAATCAACACCTGTCCTGGAAGAAGGAATTCCTTGAAAGCTATTAATGCAAACTGGACTGCTAACATCTCCTTCATGTTGATATGTAGATGTTGTAGTCTGACAGGCCACTTGTTTTGTATCCACTTTCCATTTAGATGAGCTCCCCAAGCTTTGTCTGAGGCATCTGTCGTTAAAATCTGACTCGCCTCTGGTCGGGTCACAGAGAGTCCCTTGTTTAGGTGACATTCCTGAGCCCACCACAAAAATTCCTTCTGAATGCAAGGTATTATTTGAATGACAGTGTCCAGATCCTGGCAGTGCTGTGTCCATACATTTTTGAGATACCATTGTAGCTTCCTCATATGCAGTTTGGCATTGGGAAGCACCAGAATACAAGATGCCATGAACCCTAAGGCTTGAAGGACTGTCCTTGCAGTCAGCCCGGACTGATGAGATAGTTGATGGAAGTAAAGGGATAGACTCTTGTTTGTCCGGGGTTAAAAAAGGCCATCTGGGATGCTGTATTCAGTCTCACACCCAGAAAGCACATGTCTTGAGAGGGTACTAGACTGGACTTTATTTCGTTCACAGAATACCCTAGGCATCTTAGCACTGCTATCACATATTCCAAATGATGAAGAAGCTCTTCCCTTCCTTGAGCCAGAATTAGGCAGTCGTCCAAATAAGGATAGATCTGTATTCCTTTCAGTCTGAAGAAAGCTATCACTGGAGCCAGAACTGGGCAATGCAGAGAACTGATAGTGAGAAGTGCAGATACTTTCTGCAACTGAGTCTGATAGGAACATGAAGGTAAGCCTCCCTGAGATCCAAAGTTACCATCCAATGATCTTTGCCCAGCAGAGATAAAAGCTGCTGCAACGTCAACATTTTGAACTTGGGAATGTCCAGATAAGTGTTGAGGATAGATAAATCCAAAATTGGTCTCCACGTGTTCCCCTTCTTTGGTACTAGGAACAGAGGCCCACTTCTGGCAGAGGGCCGGCTGTATGGCCCCTAGTCGGAACAACAGAGAAACCTGTTTGTGAGCCTCTATTCTTTGTTGAGGAGCAGCTGGCAGGCCTTTGAAAGGAGGCAAGGTATGGAAATAAAACCTGTAGCCGTGGTGTATGATATCCAATACCCATCTGTCCTGGGTAATTAAACTTCAATTTTCTTTGAAAAGTGCCAACCTTCCTCCCAAAGGTGCTGCCAGATGAGCAGGCTCTGGCAGCTGAAAAGGTAGGTCATTGGGTCTGCTTACGAAAGGACTGACCCCTGCCTTCACCCGAAGCCTGTGCAGGAGAACTCCCTGTTCTAGGCCTGAAAGAGCCCTGAGCTCTGCCCTTACCACGTCTAGATCTACCCCTAGACTGGGAATCATAAGAAGGATACGTCCACCCTTTAGTAGGCCAATTTCTACTAAACTTTGGAGGCTGGACCTGCAAAATCTTTAACAGTCTGCATAGACTTAGCCTTGTCTTCCATTTTCTTTAAAACTGTCTCAACAGGAGGACCAAACAACACGTCAGATTGTAAAGGAGCATCTAAAATCCTTGTATTAACATGTTCAGACAAATTCTGATCCCTCAGCCAGGCGTGCCTGCGAAGAACTGACCCAGTGGCAGCCACCCTAGACGAGGCCTGTACAGCATCAATACCACATTGCAAAGAATGCTTACCCACCTGTTCAGAAACATGCACTAAATCTTGCAACTCTTGACAATCAATACCTACTGCCAGAGCATCAACCTTAGACTTCAATAGTGAAAGGAGATAGTTTTGGTATTTCAACATGTGAAACTGGCAATTCAGAGCCCTCATAGCAAGAGTAGAAGTATAGACTTTCTTACCCCATCTATCCAAGGCCCTAGCCTCCTTGTCTGCAGGAACCGGATTTTAAACAACAGAAGCCTTAACACCTTTAGGCCCCTGGCTAACAGTTTCTGGGTCTGCCCTAGGACTCTTAAAAAGATACTTATGAGCTTCAGGCACCCTGTAATACCTATCCGAGCAGGAGGCAAAGAATCAGGATTAAGAGAAGCCTCTGTAAAACATCTTCCACTACATCCAAATCATAGAATGAAGAGTTTCTGAAAAAGAAAATCCTCAGGAGGAGTAGCAGGAGTAGTAGAATCATCCACATCAGAATCAGAATAAGGAGAGTACTCCTGCAAGTCTTCAGCGAAGACTCTGAAACATCTGAAGCCTAGAACCCCAAATCAAAGTAATCAAATCTTCTGCCATTTCCTGCCCTGGGAGAAGTCTTAGAAACAGAAGGAGAGGGCCTAGCCACCTTAGGAAGGAGGGAGTATAGTAACCCCTGAAGCCCCCTCAGCCTGACTTGTGAGAGCCACTCACCCCAATAATAACGAACACCTCCGGAAAGACCACCACGGCTCCCTCCACCGACACCACCTCTAAAGAACCTAAAGAACCGGAGGCTCTTCTAGCTCTTCTAGCAGGCTGCTGCCTCCTCCTTGTCCTTTCTTGAAAAGAAGCGGGGCGCCGGAGCATCCGACGGCATTTTATAGTTGCACCTCTTCCCAAAGACTAACCTTGCACAATCCAACCTTCTCTTTATAGTCGTTTATTAAATCGGAATACACAAAGTATGATAATCTCTATCGGTATCTGTTTCTGACTGAGGCAAGAAAAGATATTCGGGGGCCGACGAGGGACCGGACTACCCAAGTGTAAGGACTGCAGCAATGTGAGATGAAGAACATCTACTTTTTGTTATTTATTTATTTTTTATTTGACATTGTTTATCGGGAAATCTGACTGGGTGGGTTCTCATTTTCAGAAGAAGCCAGAGGAGAAAAAATCCAAAAACAATTAACATATTACATTAGCTTACAACAATGAATGTTTTCACGTACAAGAAATATACAATAATGGACAACACATCATTTTTACATATATTAGATGAGACATACTTGCAAATTAATTACAGACAATAGATATTAGTAAGATGTACACAAGACATGCACTCATTACAATTATACGATTCAGATCATTAAGATTTTTCTTGATAGTTAAATCATTTTTGCTTATACTCCACTTGGTATACATATCTTACAGTACAGGGGTGGGAGAGGAGGGGAATTACAAGAGAGGGAAAGTAGGAGACAGAAACTTGTGTGCTTATTAGTAAAGTGTGGGGTATGGATAGGGAAGAAAAAGTTAGGGGACTGTACAGTGATAACAGCAGTGTAAGGTGTAGGTAAAAGAGGCAAGAAATTATCAACTGTATAAAATATAACAGCAAGATGGAGAGTAATGCTGTTACAGTTACAAGTTTAGGAGCTATATGATTAACATGGTGTAGAACATGAGCAAAGCCATGTATGTTTTTAAATCATTTTTAGGAGTGTGTGTGAAGGATTTGAGGGGTGCATCTGTCCTTATACATGCGGGCATAGTGTTCCATATTCTAGCTATGGAGTGAGAATACAGAGAATACCCAGCTGATTTAGTTGGTGGTTACTTGATCGCAGGGACCATTTAGGGGAGTGTTTTTCTAGTATAGAATTTACAGCTGGAGAGGTGGCTCAGTAATGAATGATTTTGTGTGTGGTGATTAGCTGAATATATTTTAGGTAGTCGGATAGTTCTAGCCATTTAAGTGTTTTCAATCCAGTGCAATGGTGGAAATGTTATTGAGAATTTGATGCAAATATGTCTATTTTACTGTAACACTGTTCAAGTATATGAGTAAGTGAGATTTGAAGATTAGTGAAGATGGGGAGCCATAAAGAAGAAAAAGCAGAAGGTAACTACTTGCAAGGGTGTACACCTGGACGTGGATGTCAGGAAGCTTCTAGTTCTATACAGTAAGACTACTTTTTGGTGCGTTTCTTTGATGGCATTTTGTATTTGTAAATCAAATCTAAGGTTGACATCAGTGATCATGTCTAACGGTTCTGCACTGGTTACCACTTCCACAGTGGTATTATTAAGGGAGTATTTTAAAGTTGTGCTTTTCATGAGCCAGAGATTTAGGACAGAAAAGTAAAAGTTTGGTTTTCTTTGGGGCAAGCAGGAGTTGGGAGTTTTGTAACCATTTTTCAGTGGCAGTGAGGGACTCTTCTGCAATTTGGTTGAAATGTGTATGGCTGTTGGAAGTACATGCAATTGGTGAGTCATCAGCGTACTGTATGACAGAAGCATGTTGTGTGCAAGTGTGAAGAGAATTTATAAGGATATTAAAGACAAGAGGACCAAGGACTGAATCTTGTGGGAAGCCAGTGTTGACAGGGAGAAAAGGTGAGAGCACCGATTGCCATTTTACTTCTTGGCATCTATCAGTCTGACAACTCTTGAACCAGTTTCAGGTATTTGGTATTAGACATTTGTTCAAGTAGTTTAGTACAACTGACAATATCAAAGGCCTTTGATAGGTCAAGAACATATGGCTGACAATATCAAAGGCCTTTGACAGGTCAAGGAATACCGCAGAGACAAGCTGACCACTGTCTCTTTGTTTACTGCATCTGTGAATGCTATAAGAGCTGTATTTGTGCTATGGGAGGGTCAAAATCCATGCTTGGTTTGAGTTAGAAGCTCTTAGTGGTTGAGGTTATTGTAGTTGTTGTTTATGGATACATTTTTCTCAGATTTTAGAGTGGGGGATAGGTTTTTGAACAGCTACCCAAGCATGGTGTTCTGTGATTTTATTACAAATACTTATAGCATTTAGAGTAATGAAAGTCAATTGACTACTGTTAGATGGATAAAGTGCTGCTTGATTTTGTTCAGTAGTACTGACTTGGTTTTCTTTGGAGATGAGTTCTTTTGGGGCCTGAATTAGTGTGATCACCACTGGCCAGGACCAATATGTTTTGGACTAGTGCTTTTAGACATTTTTCAGTGTTATTCTAGCAGGGGATGTTATTTTAAGTTTATTTGATGGTATATTAGGATCATAGGAAATTACTCGGCTATTGGACCTGAGGTTCTTACAAGCCCAGCCAAGAATTTAGCCCATGTTCTGACAAGTCAGCAGCAGTAACCCTGTCCAGCAGGTACACAGGTGAAATCCCATGGGTGTATTTTCTGTTCCCCATCCAGTTATGCAGGCTGCGCTTAAAAAGGATTAAAGAGGTACTCTGTTTAACATGGAGAAGGAGTCTATCCCACAGAAGGGAGAGTCTTTGGGACTCAAATTTGTCCCGCCAACAAGTCCTACTGATTTCACAGACTGGGTTGAGGTTGCGTGTGCAGGTTACTCGAGTGAAGCGCAACTTACGTATATGCAGCAGTCCCATCAAGGCAAAGCCTGAGATTGCTTTGTATGCCAGACAGAGGTCATCTCTGAGGAATCTGCATGATACTGAGTAGCGGGACAGGCCTTTTAGCCCATCTGTGCAGCGTAGATGTTTGGGACCCTGGATTCTCCTGGTGAGGAACCTCTTCTTGTCTCTCCAGGTGCTACAGGTTTTTTGTCAGGAACATGCCGAAGGGGAGTTGTACTCAATAATGGCTCTTACAAGTGAAGAATACAAGGATATTATGACCTCCATGTCCCTGGATGAGATACCCTTCCTTGTAAGGTGGGCCATGTAGAAAGCTTTCCGTACAACGCAGACAATATGGTAGTCAAAAGTCAGTTTGCTATCAACTTGGGTTCCCGAGTATCTCACGACTGATTGCATGCTTAGGACCTTCTTATGAATGTAATAATTTGTGGGGACGTCACTCTCCCTAAAGGGGGTGATCATGTACTTTTTGGCATTCAGTTTGAGGCCATGTTTCTGGCACCAATCATTTGTTTGGGTGAGACCCTCTTGGAGGATGTCCACATCACAAGGGGAATGGATGGCAGTGCCCAGCTTGCAGTCATCTGCAAACATAGTCAGCCACAGTCTATTGGTTCTGGCCTGCACCTCAGAAAAGTATATCCCAAAAATCAGAGGCCCCAGGACCGATTCTCGGGGTACACTGTTTGCTACGGGTCTACTGCTTGAGGTGGCTTCCCCTATTTTGATAAGGTGGGTTCTATCAGTGAGCCAGTTTGCTACCCATCTAGTAAGATATGGATTGATGCCTAGTTGACAGTTTGTCAAATATATCCGAATGGGGAATAGTATTAAAGGCTTTGACCAGGTCAAGGTAGGTGGTGTGCACTAACTTCCCCTCATCCATGGCTTTGGTGACGGTCTCAAAGTCATCGACCAAATTTAACATGCATGACCTTCCCTTGACGAAACCACACTGTGTGGGATTGAGTGTTTGGAGGTTGTCAATGTCCTTGTTAAGGACGTCCATGAAAATCTATTCCATTGCCTTGCAGATCAGGCTAGTTAGGCAATGGGTCTATAATTTCCTGGATAGGTGGATGCTCCACCTTTGTGCAAAGGGATGACAGCGGCTGTCCTTTACTCAGCTGGGATGAAGCTGGTTCTCAAGCTTTGGCTGAATTGAGTGCCCAATGGTGCTGCAAGTTCCTGCCTGACTTCATGTAGGATGCAGCTTGGGATGTTATTGGGTCCCATGGAGGCTGTATTTTTGCCTTTGAGAGGGCAATGATGAATTGCTTCCTAGAGACAAGGGAAGGGGGCAGGTGCTGGGGATGTCCCGATTTACTGATGAAGGAAAGAGGGGTGAAGTTTTCACTGAACCTGCCAGCCAACAGGTTGGATTTATCTACAGCGTTTGTGTATGTGGTGACCTTGACCACCAGTTCTGAGCAGATCAGAGTGCTTCCTTTGAGACTGCGGACATATGTGAACAAGGCCATATGACTGTCTTTAGTAGATGTGGCCAGATTGGATTCAAAGTTTGCTTTGGAGGATTTCACTAGTGCTTTTATTTCCTTGTTAAGGCTAAGGAGAGATTGCTTCCAATTAAGTACCTGCTCTTTCTTGGTCCTGGACAGCAATTATTTCCTTTTATTATAGAGGTTATTCATTGCAGATGTCCACCAGAATGGTTTACTCTTCCTTGAGGAGGAGGATTTTGTCCTGTTGGGTATCCCTGAATCCATGCATTTATATAAATGCTCGTATAGTACTTTTATGTAGGTCTGGACATTTGTGCCAGTTCCTACAGAGGTGGAGGGGGCTGTGAAGCTGTTTATACGTTCCCTCAGGAAGCTGTAATCGGGAGGAGTAGTCGGGGAGAAGGTGGCTTTGAAAGTGACTGTTTTTTGGTCGGCTCTTACCAGGGAGGAGGACACTGTAGGGATGCTGCAGTGGTTACTCATGTGGGTTAATACCAAGTCCAAGATGTTATCACCTCTTGTGAGGTGTAAACCAGCTGGCCCAAGGCATCTGCACTGACGAAATCAAGGAATCTATGGGCACAAGTGTTTTGGTACGAGTAGTTCTTCCAATCAATGGCAGGATAGTTAAAGTCAGCTAGGATCGGGGTAAAGGGTTGAATCTCAGACTCGAAGAGGTCCAGATAGGTGGAGTGGGCATCTTGAGTCAAGACTGGGGGCCTGTAGCTATCTATGATTTGAATAGGGTTTTGTCAATGGCTAACTGCATCTGGAGTGTCTCCTGTGTGTCACACTGTTTGACCAGCTTGGAAGTGTATATGGCTTTAATATATATTAAAACTCCAACTCATGTTGCTTTGCTGCCCATGGTTTGAGTTCTGAATGTATGATAGGATGAATAACCTGGTATGGCTGGGGTGCTCTCTGCAGCTCTGAACCAAATTTCTGTGACTGCACAAATGTCAGCATCTTCCAGGGTTAAGAATGCTTGCAATCACTGGATTTTTCATGTTTAGACTCCTAGTGTTTGGCACCATGACCTTTGAGTTTGGATGAAATTTTCTTGTTGGTAGTTTTGACCTCATGGCATTGCCTAAAAAAACGCACTATAGGGGAGGCAAGAGCCTTTGCCAGAAGCCTGAAGCCCAAGGGAGACAGATGCAGGACATCTCGAGCAAAGCATCGTGGTCTGTTGATCATGTCTTCCCAAGCTGTCAGGTACTGGATCTCCTTGAAATGATACCAGAAACTAATCCAATTGTTAAAGTCAATCATTTCCTGTTTGTATTTAGGCATCATTGTGGGAGACGGCAGAACGCTTCTTAAGGCTAGGGACGTACCTGCCGGGGACACACATTCAGCGAGCTCGATCATGTCTCTCTTCATGACAGAGTCATAACAGTACCTGTTGTTGAGAGACCTGAGTGCATGTGTGATATGATGGATTATGGCACCTAACAAACACCAAACCGTGACTTTCTTCTTAACCAGCCTGGTGAGCGGCACATGTGTGTGTCTGACAAAGGAGTCTACTATGACTAATATGCTGGGTTTATGGTTAGGCCATAGTGGTTGAGAGAGACAAGTGTGTGAATTATGTGTGATGTGGTGGGCTGTGGAGTTTGCGTGTGTTTCTGCTTCGGAGGTCTCTCTTTTGGGGGGTATGTGTTTGTGACCTCCACATATAGGAGTGTGTGCTGTGTAGGTGTGGGTGGTGTTTGAAGCGTGGTGATTGCATTGACAATCTTCTTGGTTCCAGATGTACTGGCTTGTAAGGGAGAGAGCATAGACTCTAGGTTCCTAATGTAACTGCATCTCTCACAAATTGTGTTCTTAGGTGGTAGTAGTAGAAGGTTGCCTGCGTACATGTGGCAGTTACTATACTGTCTCAGGAAGATCATATCAACCAGACTGGCAGGAGAAACTGAAGGAAATTGTCCATCCATATTTGTCAGAATCTGAGGGAGAGAGGCCAGTGAGAGTTAAGGGGATAAAGGGTGGATAGTCCTAGACTATTATTAGGTGATCACACAAGTGCTACTAAGAGAAAATTTGTAGCTGGAATACCTCACAATAGGTTAAAAACAGTGCAGCTGCATTCAATGTGCAAACAAGCCCAAAGCAGCTCAAACACATGGGTTACATACCAGAAGAAATAGAAGATGCTAGTAACACAGAAGTCTAGCTAATCCTGGTACCCCCTGCTCTCTTTACCAATCAGCTTGTTCCAGACAAGGATCAGGCAGCCCAGCTACTCTCACTAACAGAAGGGATAGGCCCCTACCAACCCAAAATGCCTGCCAGAAACACAGAAGGCAAACACAAGATGGCTGCCAGAAACACAGAAGGCAAACAAACAACTCTGGATGCAGCAAACCTGTATCTAGACTATGCTACTCGATTTAAGGGTTGAGAAAAGAGCAAAACTCACAGAAAAGCAAAGATTAACCACTTACAGAAACAGAACTCGAGTATGAAAAATAGTGAAACAGCACCGAAATGCAGTAAAATGCAGCTAAACAGTAATGAATTGCAATAAATAGCAATAAGCTTGCTTCCTACCTTTCCTGTAAGTAGTCTAGTCCAGATACAGATTTGCTGTATCCAGGACTGTTTGTAAGTTTCTGAGCCCCCAAGCCTTTGTGTTGGAAGGAAGCCTTCTAACTTAGTGGGAGTGATAAGCACACAGTAGCTTATCTAAAAAAAAAAAAAAACACTTTATGCATCGCCACTTAGCTAGGGTTAAACTATTCCCGACGCCATAAAGTCTGCTCTTCAAATTGTCCCGTAGAACTAGCTAGTTTTTTTAGTTTTAGCAATCAAATCTGTTTCTCTGAGCTCAGCACTTGTTCAGAACTCATAACAGTTTTTAGTACTTAATAAATAAGCACCTATCCAGGCATGTCTAAGGGTCAGCTCCTGGTGTTTTCTCCTGTCTACTTGAAGAATCTGGGCATCCTGGGGCAATGCAACAATTGCTTTAAGTACACAGACAACCCTCTCCTCCTAACACCCAACACTACAACCTGTGAGAGATGCACTTATATAGCCAAACTGGAAGCAAACTTCTCTTCTCCCAAGACTGGACTAGACAGTCAAGAGGAGAAGGTAAACACTTGCACCACACTACACTCATCACATAGTCCCTCAAAACAGACACCACCAAAACACACACATAGAAACAGAAAACACACACCTACATTCGCAGAGGCTCTCAATAAAAATCTGCCCAAGCAACAGGGACCTCCAAAGCAAAAACGCAACATAGCCCACAAACTGAATATGCCACTCAACCACAGCACATAAGGCATAACAACATACCCAACACTCTAGTCATAGGTGACTCTATAGTCAGGCAGACTGATGTTCCACTCACCAGACTAAACAAGGAGAAAGTTACGTCAGCTGCCAGTCAGGTGCCAGGATCTGCCACATAATGCATGCACTCAGGTTACTCCACAACAAGTACAAATATGACTGTCATTGTCTATGTTGGTGTGAATGACCTGAGACGTACCTCCTTGGACTACATGAAAAAAGACATGGAGGAGCTGTCTGATCTTGTAGCCCAGACAAGTATGACCCTAGCCCTGAGTAGCATCCTGCCATCACCCAGAATTATACCACAGTACAAGGACAAAATGAAAGACTTCAACAATTGGCTAAGCTTCTGGTGTCATTCTAAGGGGATCCAGTATCTGTCTGCCTGAGATGACATGATCGACAGACCACGATGCTTTGCCAGAGATGGCCTGCACCTGTCGCCCTTGGGATTCCAGACACTGGCCAAGGCTCTTGCCACCCCTATAGTGCCTTTTTTAGGCAAGGTTCAAAGACAAATTTACCACCGTAACAGTTAAAAGCAAGCAAAATCTGTGGGTAATGTTACTCAATGCTAGGAGTCTAAACCTCAAAATGTACTCACTCAAGGCACTCGGGGAACATCGACATCTGTGCAGTGACAGAAACCTGGTTCAAGGCTCCAGAGAGCACCCTGCATTACCTGGCTATAATTCATAACACACCTTTTGACTACGTAACCTGAACCGAAACATTAAAGGCAGAGGCATGTCCATATTCATTAAGGATATCCACACCCCCAGGGTAGTTGCTCATCATAATGCATCCGAGATTATCCAAGTGCAACTAACTCTGGGCAATACCACAATCCAAACTGTAGATTGCTACAGATCCCCAACCATGCCCCAGGATTCCCACTCATTTCTTGATACACTGGAAAATATTAGGGTACAACCTAACACCCTAATAATGGACGATTTCAACTACCTCACCATTAACTGGGAAAGCTACTCATGTACCAACTCTTTTGCTCAAAGTTTTCTGGAATTCATAAATTCCAATGCCTTGGATCAACATATCCACACCTCCACCAGGGGCAGCAATATCCTAGACCTGGTCATTACCAACATGGGCGACCGGTGTTCCACACCAGAGGTAATTTCCTCGTTGGTCAGATGCGACCACAAGCTAATCACTGTAGACATCCACATCCTGCCCCCCATTAGGGAAACCACCGTAAAAAATTTCTCCAAATCCAACTTCATGTTTAAGACAGAAGTGGCAAACTTCACGACACCCATACAGACGGACAATAGAGGTATGACTGCTGAATCCTACACAAATGCACTTTATAAGCACTTACACGAGTGCATGGATCGTGCAATCCCTAACAGAACCAAGATGCTATCCTCCAAAAAAAAGTAAGCCAATCTGGTGGTCCCCTGAAACTGTTGCAAAAAAGAGTAAAATCCCATGACTGGAGGAACTCCCTGATCAGCCTCAGTAAGAAGCTGAGATCCCTCATAAAATCTTCCAAAGCTAGTTATGAAAACAAAATCACCACTGATTCTAAAGACAACCACAAAGTATTCTGTATCTATGTCAAGAATCTGAATGGCAACACTCAGATCTGCTCTGAGTTACAGCACAATGGCACTAAATAAACAGATTTGTCTGGGCGTCTGATGATGCCCTAGGACGAGAGGGTGAAAGCACTTAGTTCCATGGTTTTGCTGTTCTTGTTTTTGGTCTTGTGGTCCTGTGGTGTAATAAAGACTTTATTTTAACTTCCAACGATTCAAGGTTACTGGCATTTCTTTGGTTACTAAATAAACAGAACCAACTGATATTGCCAACATCCTGGCAGACAGGTTCAGTGCTAAATTTACCCCCACCCCCCTCACCCCTTAAAGGGCCCAACTCTATACTGGAAGAATGCAAAGTTCCTGTAATCACGGCTGCACAGGTAAAAACCACACTCTCTAAAGTTAAGAACACAGCATCCATGGGACCCGACATCCCAGGCTGCATTCTACATGAACTACAGAACGAACTGGCACTCCAATTACCATGTTCAATCATACCCTTACCTCAGTCTTTGTGCCCACTGAATGGTGCACAGCGACGGTCATCCCACTCCACAAAGGGGGAGTCACCACGGACCCCAGGAACTACCGCCCCATTAGCCTGACGAGCCTGGTCTGCAAGGCTATGGAACTTATCATCATGGAACTTATAAACAATGACATTGGTATTCTCCATACTCTGGACCCCACCCAGTTCGGGTTGGTAAAAGGCAGACCATGTTTCCTAAACCTGATAAGACTTCTTTGAACTGGTTACCAAAGACGTAGATGAGGGTAAGGTGGTTCACACAGGCTATCTAGATCTCGCCAAGGCTTTCGACACCATCCCCCACTCTGGAATTATAGATACACTCACTAAACTAGGTATAGATCCCAGTGTCACAAGATGGGTTGCCAAATGGCTCATTGACAGAACCCACACTGTGAACGTAGTAGATTCCAAATCCAACTTCAGACCAGTGACAAGTGGAGTACCACAGGGTTCAGTCCTGGGTCCTTTCCTGTTTGCCATCTATTTTTCTGAAGTACAGACTAACACAGAAGGTCTTTGGCCAACGAAGTTCGCAGATGACTGCAAACTAGGAGCCGTAATCGAAATTCCTAACTATGTGGACATCCTACCAAAGGGCCTCACTGAGACAGATGCCTGGTGTCAAAGCCATGGCCTCAAGCTCAATGCCAAAAAGTGCTTTGTCATCCCTTTTGGTAATACCTCTGTACTCATGAACTACCACATAGGCTGTAGCCTACTTAACATCAAAAGTGTGATAAGAGACATTGGGACACAGGTGGACAGTAGTGTCTCTTTTTGATAACATCATCACCACAGTAGTCAGGAAATCCTTCTACGTGGCACACCTCATTACAAAAGGTTTCTCATCCAGGAAAAAAGAGGTCATTGTTCCCCTCTACTTGTCACTCATTAGACCCATTATAGTATACAGCGCCCCTTTTGGTATGTACCTCACAAGACATCTACAACTGGAAAGGCTTCAGAAATATCTCACAGAGGATTACCGGACTCCGATGCCCTACGCAGACAGTCTAAAAAAACTCCAGCTTTACTCCATCGCATATCACCTACTCAGAGGTGATCTCTGCCTAACATAAAAAGCAACGTTAAACCCAGAGTTGTTGGACATGTGCCACTTAAAGAAATCCCAATCCCTCCGAGCTACACGCTCTAGGGACCTAAACCTTGTCACCACAACAAACAGAACATACTGGAGGGATAGATTCCTGTCCTAGAGACTTCCCATACTCTGGAACAAACTACCTGTCTATATCAAACAAAGCTCCTCATTAGCACTCCAAGAAAAATCATGGTGATTAAATGGGAGATAGGAAATTCACCCCGGGATCATTTCTGTGGCTCTGCTCAACAAGGGCACAGGAAAATAAAATTTCTTGGGCGATGAAAGCCAGGGTAACTTTTTAGCTAGGCTTATATAAGGCCTTAGGGCCAACAGCCTAGTACCTACCTATGAACATAGTAACTTATGAAATACAATTAAACAGTAATGAAATGCAGTTAAACAGTAAATTGCTTTAAAACAGTGCAAATGTGATAAATTAACTATAAGGCACAGATAAAAACGAGAGGCAAGTGCAAATGCAATAAAATAAGTGGAAATAAATGAGAAAGCACGTAGATCGGTCTTGGAGCCTCAGGAAAATTGTAAAACATTCCAGAGATGATGCATCTCAGCAAAGCCTGGTTCAAACAAGATAATGAGTGGTTTAAGTTTAAAATAAAGGTGCAGAGTGTGCTGACAGATGGCTGTTATTATATTAACTTTAGGAGGCACAGGTTTATCTGGTAGGTACTTAGTTGGAGAGATGACATTGTAAATCTGGTGCCTTTGGTAACAGGTGAGGAGGCTAATGCATAGCAGTAGTTTAACTCAAGCCTACAGTTAAGCAATTCATACGGTTACCTAAGCTGGGAGTGATAGATACAAGTAGTTTGGGGGAGAATTTGTGGGTTGTGTAAGTAATAAATGTTTAATGTAAAAACAGAAAGCATGTAAGAGGTTTGAAAAATAGTGGTTATATATGTATACGAAGTAACAAGGAAGTAGTGATGAAAGGCTGAGATACAGCTAGGAATGTTGCACAAGAGAGAGCTAAATGATGATATAATCTTAAGGGCCATGTGTTTAAGTTGGATGGGAGGGGGTTAGTATTACTGATTGGGTATGGCTGAATAGTATAAATGTAGATGTAGTTGAGGTGGGTGGGAACTGGGGGTAGGGTAGGGGAACAAAGGGAACCTCAAGCGGAGCCCATCCTTGATGTATGTGCTTATGAAAAACTATCTGTTGGGAAGGACTTGGTCTGTGAAGGTAAGAATGTTGGTGGTTAATGCATTAGTACAGCGTTCAACACTTATAATAGACCCTTTCTGCTAATAAATCCAAAAATGCTATATGCCTTACGGTACAGTGAAGCAGCTGGATAGAGAGGAGTTCCCTTGGGTCATGGAGTAAAGAAGTGACTTTGAATTTGGAGTCACAAAGGCAAAAGTAGTTGGAGAACAACTGAGATGACTGGAGGACCAATCAGGTAGTTCAATGAGCTGCAGTTACCCCCCCCCACACACACACACACACAGATGGTTTACTGCCAAATACAATCAGTGAGGTAGAATGTTTATGGATGCCAAGGTCTTTGAACTCTTAATAACTGATATGAGTCACAGCAGTTACATTTTATTGTTAAGGGTTTGTATTGCCTTTGCAGGGAAAATTTACACTGCTAAGGTAAAAAAAGTGTTAATTTAGCTTCACTTTCAACAGTACAAGGCCTGTGGGTGAGGGTGTCCCTCCAGTAGATTCAGCACTACAGTACAGAACACACTGATGCAGAAATGAAGGAAAACAATTAAGCTTAGGAAAGTGCTTTACATAGATTTTAACTGAAGGTACTGCTTCTTTTGTACTTATACAAAATTGAAGGTGGAATTCAACTGTAGAAGTTCCTTTGGTAGCATGATTATGTTAACGTTTGCAGCAGCAGTTGTCAGACATACTATGTGCTCAGTAAAGTGAAACAGATGGATGGAGAGGATTTCACTTGGGTCACGGGCTAGCTGCATTTGTAAAGAGGGGAAACTGTTAACTTCTCCAATAAAAAAAATCAGATTCCAGGATGGTGCCAACTGTTTTCTACATTGTCTAATATGCAATGCCCCTTTCAAGAACTATTTAACCCGAAATAAAGTAGCAAGAGACGACCCAGTAGCAGACAGGCAGCAATGACCAAATGTTGTACCTTGATATAAGTGTACGATAGGCCTGATTTGTGCAGTTCACACAGGTACTGGAAAAATCACTGGAGTCCTCACATGGGTTGGATCTTTGTTTCTGCTGTGGCACCAACTACAAAATCTCTTACACTTAGCTAAATCTAATTTCTTAATTGCAAGTTTCCTTTCCTCCTTTAACACGTTAAACATCCCAGAAAAATGTGCCTAAATAGGATCAATAACCCATCATCCATACAGTCAAAGACTGAAAATGTTGACAGATGACAGATCCCTTGTCCTGTTTGAGCAGATCTACTCTGTGGGGAAAAATTTTGATAACTGCCACTGGCCACATCCATGAGACAGAAAGAACAAAGCTGTGTACTAATCATAACAGATCCATGTTGCTCTTCTCCGTCTCGAAGGGTTCAGCAAACTTTTGCACAGAAGCTTCTCCAGAACTTGAGCTCCATCTCCCATAGTAACTTGCAGTTCTTCCTTTTCCACAGATCAAGTTTGCCCAAAATAGGAAACTAAAACACATTACCTGGAAAAAGGACAAGGAGTAAGTTTTTAGGTTTAGGTATACTAGGTACCTCCAGAAATTAAAGGTGTCAACTTAGAAAGGGGAAAGGTTAGTGTGACATGAAGATGAAAGGAAAGGGACAACAAGGATTATCCTTTCATATCCTAACGATATCTTCTACATCTGCCTCAATGGTTGAAAAAGATTCCACAGCTACTTTTTACCCTGGGTGACACCAAGGTAAGGCATCTTTGAGGATGGTGGAAACAAAGGCATCTCAACCTTGATGTGATGTCCAGCTTATACTGTTTGGCAAAGATATGCTTTATTGAACATGTGACAGCAGAGATAGTCTACAGTGGAGTGCCTGAAAAAGGCTGAAGCTGAAACAGATCTGGTAGAATGTACTCCAGGTTTAGATAAGGGCAGGCCATTGAAAGAATAGATACAGAATATAGTCTTGATAGCCATCCAGACAAGGTAACTTTGGTCACTGTGGCTCTGAAGTTTGGTTTTCGGAAAGGAAACAGCTAGTCATCATTCTGTATGAATTTAATTTGGTGAAGGTAAAATCCCAATTGAAAATGAACATCTAAAGTATACAGAATGCATTTCCCTTGGCAAGAATGGTTAGAGACGAAAACATGTAAATGTGTAAATGAACAATATGGCTGAAAGCAGCCTAACATGCTACCTTATGCACATTGAGGAATTTGATCTGAAAGAAACAATGTTTTTACAGAAGATCAAGAAGGGTTTGCTTGCAAAAGAATTGCAACTCAAACTGTCTTTGCAAACGTCATTGCCATTAAGATTAAGGTCTTTCATGAGAGAAACAAATGGGGAAGAAAAAGCAGGCTTAAAGGAGGAGGATGCATGGCTTGAAGAGTCATAGCAAGGGTTGTAGGTCCCACAAAATGGTAGGATCTTTTAACAGGTGGACTCAATAAAAAGGCACCTTTAAGAAAAGCTCTGCCTAGCTTGAGAGAGACTATGAAGCTAGAGTGTATATTACGGTGATAGCATAAAATGACTGAAGTTGAATTTTAACGGCAGAGCAGCTGGCTCTAGAAATGAAAAGATTTCCTAAAACTCTAGGACAGAAAGAACCAGTGCTGAAATGGGATCTAAGCCTTTATTAACAGCCTACAAAGAAAATCTTTTTTCCTTGCTTTTTGTAGTGCTCTAGTATATTGCTTCTGAGAGGCTGTTATAATCTGGTCAACTCTGGCAGGCAAGGTAGGGTCATCAGCCATCAATGGAATTGAAGAACCCACTTGGTCACTGGCAGTCAAAGGAAATGTTGAATCCACTCCACCAATCTGAGAGAGCTGATATCCAAATGTGGCGTGTCAAACAGGTTAGAGAGGCATCCAGCTTCAGATCAATGGACCAAGGATTAAAATTAAGATAAAAGCAAAATGAATGAAATTTGTATTGGCCAGAAGGAGCAATCAAAATGACTGATACTTTGCACATGGATGCTTTCTGCAGGAATGCTGTCATATAAGGTAGAGGGGACAGGCAGAAAGGAGTCCAGCTGACCAAAGATAGATCACAGCCTCCCTCAGTGATAACTGCTGCATTTGATATTGCTGCAGGTGGCGAAGAGATCACAGCAAGGCTGGCCCAGTGCTGAATATCCCTGTTCCCATGGCAGATTTGGGGGACCACTTGTGAGGAATGAGGATGCAAATACTTAGCCTGACTGCTAGAAGACTGGAGCGACTTTCAATATCTCTGTTAAGAGAGGTGAAGACATACCCCCACTGCCACATTCTCACTTCCTTAAAGCAGAGTGAACAGTGAGTTCCTTCTTGCTTGGTAATGTACCATAAAATAGAGATGTTCTCTGAGTGGATACAGAACACAGTCCTGAAATGCCTGAAATGCTAGAATTATCCTCAACTCCAGAACACAGATGAGAGTGTGGGCCTATTGTTGAGTTCATACTCAGACTGTTCTCCCCTCATAATGCTCTCAAACCACAAAGGAGGCATTTTTGCAAAAGTGGCCAATGGCAGTAAAAATAAAAATGAACAGTCATGCCTCTTAGACTAGGTGGGTCTGACTCCATCATTTTACATGCTTGCAACATAGCGATAGTGAGGCCACTGTTACAGGATGACAAAGATAAGGCACAGATGGTGTCCACTGTAGGACTCTCATGAAAAACCTGGAATGGATGGAGAACTAGCATGATGGTGGCAGCCATAGTGCCCAACAAGCAGAAAAAAAGAGACTGGAAGAATCTCTCTTTTGAGATGTTCCTGTACTTGCAATCAAAGTGAGATCATCTTTGAATCTGGGATCTTTGCAATTTGGGCTATGGTCTCTAGAGGATATCCTATAAAGCTAAAGACAGCACAAGTTCCAAGTTTGAATTTTTTGAAGTTTGAATTAATCCCAAAGGAACGTAGGCCGCGGTGGTGCAGCGGTTAGCGGTGCTGCTCACAGCAAGAGATTCTCCGGTTCGATTCTTGGCTGGAGCATCTTCTGTGTGGAGGCATGCCTACTTTGAAGGTTGGGCGTAGGGTTGGTACCTCGGCACCATACAATTCCACTGCCAATCATTAGCAAACCGTAGTTCCGCTGTGGCGACCCCTAACTGGGAAAGCCGAAAGACATTAGTAAAAAAATCCCAAAAGGACGGACACAAGTAGTCTCTTGCTTAGATGAGATTCCATTGTGTTTGCAGCTAGCAGCCATTGCTCTAGGTATATGAACACACAAAATCCTTGTTGGCTGAAATGCAAGAATACTCTGGACGTGCATTTGGTGAACACCAGCGAAGGCTGTGGTGAGATCACAAGGTAATGTTTTGAACTTTTAATGACAAGCTCCCAGCCAAAAGTTAGTATAGCTCAAAGAACGCTTAGCAATCTTGATTTGGTAGGATGCATCCTAAAGGTCTACTGAGCATATCCAGTCTCCCCTTCACAGATGCGCGTATACTGACTTCACAGTGTCTATCTAACTTAATCTTTTTGTGCAATTATATAGGCCACAGGGATCTAGAATGGACTCGAGTCCTTGTCTTTTATGGAAACTAAAAAGAATCTTGCATAGACTCAAGAGCCTCTCTGCTATGAAGGGACATCCTGCATACTTTTTCTTATGAAGCAACTGTGAAATTTCTCACTCAACAGCCCTTTTTTTAGGGAGTAAACATCTGGGAGGGCCCTTGTAGAAAGCTTTGGGGTAGAAACAAAGAAAATTATGTAGCCTCTGGATATTACTTTCTTCACCCACTGAAATAGCCAACAAACTGAGGGTGATGGGAAGAGCATGACCTGACTGCCTTCAGAGGGAAGCAGTCAGGCAACTTCTCAAGAGGGTTTGACTGAAAAGGAGTCACTAAACCCTTGCTCCCACAGACCACCCTCTTAGCTCCAGAGTGGCATCCAATAGAGTTTCCCCTCCCACGAGAGGCCCTATCCAAAGATGCCATATCAGAAAGGCTGCAATTTCATAAACCAGTGACCTTTGCTATCTCTCAGATTCCTACAGAAGACTGCTGAAGAACAGGAAAATGAACTCCCAATGAAGAGGGTGGTTTTGCCTCCTGCCCACTCAACAACGTATCTAACTCTGGGACTAAACAGTCATGATCCTTCAGAAAAGTTGAGGGAGGGCGTCTTAAAGTCCCCCCCCCCAAAGTTGCACAGTCTCAGATAGGCGTAACAATGAATTGCTATGCTACTACCCACTGCCCACACTATGTCACAGGCTGTCAGACACAGCCTCACTCCCAGGTTGGGGAAAAGACAACAATGTGGATAACTGGGTCTATATTACCTTTTATGTCTGTCATGGGGGTCTCTGAAGGTAATCTAAGATTTGCTCAGCCAAATCATTTTGGATCCTGTGTGATATTTCAGTGCCCTCAGGGGATAAGTTGCGGAGGCTTAGGCTTGCTTTCCTTAATTGTACATTGTCCTTGATCCATATTAGACATATGGACTGTAGAGTGTTCTTTTGATAGCTCTATTAGTAGCTGCTGCAACAACAACAGAGTCTAACTCACCTTCTGCATTAACAGGGATGGGGTGCCGAGAAACCTAACAATTTTGTCCACTTTTTCAGGCATGTTTCACCACATATGGGTCTCACCCATGCCCTTTCGGCACCCACACCAATAAGGCAGTCAGTGGGAGAGAACACCCAGGAAGATGGGTTAGATTTGACGGCTTCAATGAACACTTACTCATTTGGGGAATAGGCGTTAGTGAGACAGTCCCCCCTTTTCATCAATTCCATGTTAACAGAAGGTGGCGTCTTCAAGGGGAGTACAGGGAGAACCATCCCATTCATCAAGTTCTATGCCCTCAATGAGAGATTCCAGTGGGGAATCCAAGTGTCTCGTTTTACACTTCCTACGCCCTTCAGAAGGTGAACCATCTAAAAAGTGGGAAACATTTTTATACTCTTGCTGAAGAGATGGATCAAGACCCTCGGAACTGGGCTGCCCTTAGAAGTAGTGGCGAGGGCTGAAACCGGGGTCCGACTGCAAGCATGGAACTGAAACAATGGCTGCATTTCCCCCTCCTGCATCAGCTGATGGGCTAAATTCTCAAACATCTTGAATGCATTAATCAGCACCAAAGGCATCTTGTAGGGCAACTTCCAATCCAGCATCAAGTCTAACACTGATAAGGTAGATGGATCAGACAACAGCATCCCCAGCATCAAAGCACTGCTCGGATCTGAGCAGAGGCTGGTGCAGAGATAACAAGCAACCAGGAGCCACAAATGGACCCAAGCAACTCAGTGCCAAACAGTGCCCTGAGATATCAGCATCAGAGTCTTGGCTATTGGAAATACCCAACTCGGATGATTTCAGAGATGAGTGCATCAGACAAGTTGTCACAGTCGATGTAACCAGTGCATTCGGAGCTGATGGGGATGGTCACAAAACCCATGGCTTCAATACCACCAGCTGTGAGAACAAAGCAGAGAAGGAATAAAGATTACAGTCAGCCAGCCTTCACATTTGTGCCTTCACAAAGTCCCTCATCATCCATTCCCAATCATATTCTACTACACTGCAAATAGGGTTTCTGAGCTCACAAACCTTGAAAGCTCCCTCTTAGAAGACTGAGAGCTCTATGAAGGGATCAAATTATCTTAGATTTGTTATGGATAACAATAGTCTTGGTGTTTTGAATGGTCGATATGGAGCAACACAACGCTGTTTGTGAAGGTGTCGGAGCCAAACCCTTTACTGAATTAGATAGTTTGGACAGCTTCAGCGCAGCAGAAGACAACAAACTAAAGTCCAGATGACAAGTGAAAGACTAAAGAAATCCTCTTCTACATTTTATTCTCTCTTTCTAATTTTCTCTTTATCTGGGACCTTAGAAGTTTCTCAGCTTCTTTGGGAAGATGAGTTGAAGATGCACTGGCCGACTCTCCCACTGTGGTATGCAGACTGCCTTTTTTACATTAATTTGATTTTCTGATCCAGTAAGGAACAGGAAAGGATAATTAAGTAAACTTATCATACCAGTAGATGTTCAAATGATCACTGTTGCAGTGATTTAAGACATACGAGTTATATCCTGGAAGGATACAAAAGCAGGCAGCTTCAAAATCTTCACGGAACCGCCTATGTGCCCAAACAGTTAGTTACCTCGAGATGAACCAACTAAAATGACAGGTTTAAAGGTCAAATTTGTCACAACTTTCATGACAACACAAACAGGCTGAGCCCTAAAAGGCCAATGCTAAGAACAAAAAAAACAGAAGTCCACACCTTGACAAAAACACCACACCAAGAAACAAGGGGGATGGGGGAGGGAACAGCTAGTGCAACAGAGATCGTTCGAACATCTACTGTTATGGTAAGTTTACTTACACAACTGTGCTATGTTCCTCATGTTGTTCACTGCTGCAGTAGCCTAAGCTACACAAGTAGATTACCATAGCTTAAATTTCGGTATATGGAAGAATGGTCCTACAAAAGGTCTGATCTAGACCTAGAGAAAAAAATCAAGCTTACAGTG
>NC_056750.1:118755303-118950303 GCF_019279795.1 Protopterus annectens
GCATGTTTAGTTTTTCAACTCTTTTTGAGAGGAAAAATGGGGCCAACAGTGTTAGTAATGGCAGCAACGGCTTCCCCAGGGATAGGCACAACATTCTGGCAGAACACAGAAGCCTTTTCTGTTCCCTCTTCAAGGGCTGACAATAGGGGCTCTCCCTTGATCACTACTGGGGACCCAACAGCCACAGAGGAAATGGTTTACCCCTGGTCCATAGTGACTGTAGGTGCTACACAAGAAGTATCTGGTGTAAAAGATCAGTGGTCTGGAGTACAAATAATGGTCACAGCAGAGTCACCCATCTACAGCTAAGGTAAACTGTTAGCCTGCAGTGCTGCAAATGCGGTTTGCTTATTTTTTTTTTCTTTTTGTGGCTGGAAGAAGGATCAACCATAGGATGGACAATTTGTTCCATGGTCAAGCTAAAAATGATGCCTCTTTCCCAGGGAAAACAAACAGCAACAGCCAGTAAAACTTTAAAGTTTTTGAAAGTTACTTTTTTCAATAGAACACAGAAAAAGCACTTTACAACACTTTGCCAGCCCCAAAAACTAAGAAACGCAGCATCTCCACAAAAATGTTTTTAAATGCTCTAAACAACTTTTAAACTGATGAAAAAACAGCGCTCCTGTTTAACTGCACAACACAGTCTTGTGACAGTACATTAAAACTTAAAATCTCTAGCTTTAAATAACTTTCCTGTTCAGGAAAATGTTCTCAAATGTTATAAAAAAAATTAGGAAGGTTTTTTTTCCCCCCAAAGGGATAATACAGACTGTTGATCCTCAAAAGCCTCAGAAGGGCGTACTCTTTGGAGACAGGAAAGCTCTGAAGGGCTTTCTTGCCAAACCTGCCTTTCCAAGTCAGGTCAGCTCAGTTCTAGCTGACCAATGATATGGGAGCGCGGAAGGTGTCTTGAAGGTTTGGAAGCTAGCCAGACTTTTCTCCAGCCCTATTTGTACAATTTTCTACCCATCGTCACTTTCTCATCTTCACCTGGCTATCCTACCCTCTCTACAACTTTACATAACCACTTCCTATCACCTTCTCTCCATTTATACTAATCTACCTTCCCTTTATAGTTACAATTAGACTAAACACATGATTTCTACTTATTACTACTGTAAACTGCTAAAAAGACACAATCAATTAACTGTAAATTGTGTTTTACTTTTTCTCACTGTTCTTTCTGGAGCATATTTTTGTTATACTTCTGTGCCTTACAATATTGTTAATTATTTTCGAAATGTAAAAATTTAACTGTTCTTTATATACTGTCTCTGGAAAAAAAAATGTTTTTCTCTTAAATGGAGATTTTCTCACCGGTCCTCCACTGAATGTGGACTCTTGTGATCCTGTCAGACTTTCCCGGTAAACAAATGCCAATTTATAAATATAAGCCATATAGCTTAGGCTATTGCAGCAGTGATCAATATGAAGAGCACCTAAATGGGTAGCAAATGTAACGAGCATCTAGATGTTTGGATCCTGTGGTGTGATTTTATGCCCATATTTTTGGCACTTTTTAAGCCTGAAGCCTTTTTCAGTTAGTTAAATAAAAAAGCAATCACCAAAAATGAAGTAAATATAGATACGAAAAAGACATTTTGGTTTTGATTTACAAAAAGTAAAGTATTAAGTTATACAAAGAGTTGAAAAGAACCGGATTAAAAATGAAAGAAAAGGTAACCAATGACCAGAGACAAAATAGTATTATGTAGGAAAGGAGATGTGACAAAAGCACAAATTTAGTAAAAAGCTTGTAGTTTACAGGTAGTAAAAAGTGATAATGAGGAATGAACAATGCAAAAGTAATAGAAAACCATATAAATATGAAAATTGCTACTCATTTTCAGTTTAAAAAAAGTAGTGCTGGAGGATCATGCCTGGTGTGAACAGCAGCAAGGAAGAATTGGGGAAAAGGAAGAACTGTACTATGGGAGCATTCAAGCACTACAGAAGCATTTGTGTGAGTTTGCTGGCTCAAATCTTCCATGAGAAAAATGTTATGTACTTACCATAACGTTCCATGTGAGTTGTTCATCTCGCCTTCATTCTTACAAATGGGGTTCTCGGCTCAGAGTTGGCTGCTTTCACAAGCTCGAGGTTGTCGAGTAGCTCGAGGCCAAGTCCTTATCACATGATGCTCTCTGCCTCACCTCAGATCTAGTTTGCTGATCCCAACATATACAACATAAGAAAAACATGAAAATATCCCGCCAGAGTAAGAAATACTACACAAATACTACCAGACCCCAAATCTGTTACTTGTTCTTCGAGAAGCCTAGAGAGGGTAGGTGGGAGGGAATGTAAGAATGAAGGCAAGATGAACAACTCGTATGGAACGTTATGGTAAGTACATAACTTCTTTATGTGAAGTTGTTCAATCTCGCTGTTCATTCTTACAAATGGATAGAGTCCCAAGCACCATTCATCCTGGGTGGCTCACGGGAGTACATTCCTGAGGACAGTGGAACCGAAGGAAGCAGTGTCCTTGGAGGCCGTATCTACTTTGTAATGCGTAATGAAGGTATATGGCTTTGACCAAGTGGAAGCTGCACATACTGTGTCTAACAGTAGTCTAGCCATGTAAGCTGAATAAGTAGAAACACCCTTGTGGAATGCACCTTCACGTTTTGTTCTAACGGTTGATTCATGGAAAAATATGTGAATTTTATACAGTCAACCATTTGGAAAGAGTGACTTTCGACACGGGTAGCCCTTTCCTGGTATTAGAATGAGAGACAAAAAGTTGTTCTGATTTTCTAAATTCTTTGGTTCTATCCAAATAAAATCTGAATTGTCTGTGAACATCACGTTTATGCAACATATACTCCAACTTGTTGGAATTGTTACTGAAGAAAGTCGGGAGTTCAATAGTTTGGTTTAAATTAGCCTCCGAACATACCTTTGGAATGAAGGGTTAGTCCAGAGTGATACTGATTTAGAGTGAGGTCCCTAGATTGAACTAGTTGATGTCTGGTGGTGGTGAGGAGCCAGTTGTCCAGGTATGGAAACACTCAGAATCCTAGACGCCTCAAGTGAGCCGTAACCACTGCTATGTTTTTGGTAAACACTCTGGGAGCTGTAGTGAGACCAAAGGGCAGTGCTCGGAACTGATAACGACTGGCTCCCAGCCAGAAATGCAGGTGATCTCTGGATGGTCTGGCCATTTTGATATGATAGCAAGCATCCTTGAGATCTATAGAGCACATCCAATCGCCCATTCCTAGAAACGGGAGAATCGATTGAAGCGTGATCATCCGGAACTTCTCTTTCTTTACAAAAGTGCTGAGTTTGCTGAGGTCCAAGATGGGCCTCCAGTCCCCTGTGTTTTTTTGGAATTAAAAAGAATCTTGAGTAGGTTCAGGATCCTATCTGGTCTGCTGGGACTGGCTGGATGACTCTTTTCTAGCAACCTTTGAATCTCTATGGTTGCTTGATTCCTGAGACTGGGTGGAACGTCTGGGATTTTCTTTCATACAAAGGGAGGTTTTGTGAAAGGGATGACATATCCTTTGGAAATAATGCTTTGTACCCAAGAGTCTTTTGTAACTTTTAGCCAGGCGTCTGGATATAAAGACAACCGACCCCCGACTGCCTCCAGAGTATGACAGTCGGGCCTCCTCTCAGAAGCGCTGATAGGGCTTGCCAAAGAACTGATCTCTGTCGCCCTGGTTTTGCAGACCCCCATCCACCACCTGGGCGGCGTCTTCAATTATTACCCCCTCCTCTGTCCCTGGAAGGGGGTTCACTATGTGTTCTGAAAAGCTCCTTGGGACTTGCGGAACCACATTTTCCCCCTCTTTTGCCCTTTGGGGTAAAGTCTAGTAGGGGTAGAAAAACGGACTCCCACGGCAGAGTCTGTCCATCTTGTTCACATCTAGTGAGGGTCTCCTTGACTTTAGGCTCGAAAAGGGACGAGCCATTGAATGGGGTATTAACAAAGGAAGACTTGAAGGCTTCTGCAAAGGAGCACAAGCGCATCCAGGAATGTCTCTGAAGAGCTATTGCTGAACCCGCTGCCCGGCTCGTACCATCAGCTGCATATGAAATGAGATGCATGGACGAGTTAACTAAAGAGTTAAGGGTATTGAGCTGGGATGTCACCTTATCAGGAACACCCTCAGCTGTAGTACTCTGCAGAGTATCTCCAAACTCCTTATGAAGATCTCTCTGAAGTCTGGTAAAGTGTGTAAAATAGTTGAGCGATCACATAGCAAAAGTCACTGAACTAAAAATGCTTTCCCCATACCTGTCCATAATCCTGGAATCTCTATTAGGAGGATGGACAGTAGAAGAGGTTTCAGACATCTCTTTCTTGGTGGCTGCCGCCACTACCATGGCATCAACTGGCACTCCTTTGGTAAGAAACAACTTGTTCTGTGGCGATGTAATTAACTTGTTGGGCCTCTGAGGGACAGGTTCCACAGTATCTGGATACTCCCACTCCCTTCGAGCAACTAAGTCCATTAATTCATCAAAGGGTGGAGTCACAGAAGAGGTGGGGGGTTGAGACCCAAAAGTCTTCAGAAGCACTGACTCATCATCATTAGGGTTAATGGACTGCCAGCCATCCATCTGCCTTAGGATCTCTAGGATATCGGCAAAAGAGATATCCTCCGAGGGGGACCCTCTTCTGACTCCTCTAGGTCGGTGTCTGATGTGATAGACTCCTGCGGGGAGTCTAAATGCCTCCTTTTGCAAAGCTTCTTTCTGGGAACCTCATCAGCGGGAGCTTCTGGTGAGGTCTTAGTAGAAAATGGGTCACCCAATGGGGCTACCTGAGGCTCTAGGTCTCACCGCTTTAAGGGGACCTGTGATGCAGAGGTAGAATGTGGCACTTTTGGGGATGAGGAAGTAGGCCCTGATGAAGTGGGTGTCTTTGAAGACATGACTCTCCACATGGCATCGAAAGCCCCACTGCTCCGATGCGAAAAGGCAGTCGGTTCCGAAGAGGATGGCAACCTCCCCGGCACCGAAACAGTGGGCTCTGACCCAGAGGAAGGAGCCGAGCTCATCCTTGCCGAAGCTGAGAGAGGAAGGGTCAGAACAGACATATCGGTTCAACTCCCCCCACCCCGGAGAGTGTCGGCTCCCAGACTCTTCGAAAAGCATCGAAGTTGTCTGAGTCGATGGAGGCGATGGCACTGGAACAGGCCTCGGCTCTGAGGTTTCCACGGTCATCAGTTCTACTCTCTCCAGCTCCAAAGGCCCTGCTTGGCTCGGAGGAGGAGCAGACACAGTAGGAAAGGACGTCTTTGGCTCCAAGACCGGTTGGGTCAGAGCAGACAATTTGGCTAATGCCGGGTTCTGGAAAAGCCTCTGCACCACTCAGTCCACATCCACATCAGAGAGGTTCTGCGAAGAACGAGTCGAAGGGATAGATGAAACCACCGATTGCAAGACTGGTGATTTCAAAACTTCGGAGACTAGCTCCAATACCGGGGACTGGCTCCGAAAAACTTGCGCGGTTCTGAAGACTGTGGAACCGGCAACCGCACCTTCTCAGCCAAATTCAGAGCAGAAGACTTCAGCTCCGAAGAAGCTTTTGAAGACTTGGATCCCTTGGAAGATTTGGACGTCAGGTCAGCCTTATCAAGAGATTCCTGAAATTCAGGTTTCAACAAACCTCTATCCACTAGCTTTTTCCTGCATTCCAACAAGACCCTGCTGTTGAACGAGTGACAAATGGAACAGTCCTACTGAAGATGGACTGAACCCAGACCGTATACACAACTCACATGCAAATCAGTAATAGACATTTTTTTGTCTGCACTTATGGCATTTCTTGAACTCTGACTTTTGTCTCTCCTTTTCCCTTTGTATATATCTATATCTATATCTATATAACTGCCTAGGCTAACACCGCACTCGAAGATAAGCAGTAAAATACCTAAACAGTTATAACTACCTAGCTAGGATAAACAGTTAAAGCTTCAAACAGCTATAACAGCTACAAAGAACAATATTCTCACTCTAAAGGATTACAGTTATAAGAGTTAAGGATACTCTAAAACGGGTTAGGGACCAACTAAAACACGGCCAATGAAAGGCCTAAGAGCAGCCGCTCTATAATTTTGTCAAAAAACAAATAAAGACAGTGACTAAATACTAGTCTAAGGTTAACTAGACAAGAAACACTTTCTGAGAAAGAATATATATATATATATATATATATATATATATATATATATAATAAATTTGAAAATATGCAAATACTGACCCGAGCTCCACTCTCGACCTCCAATCTGTTGCAGCGGCAAACTAGATCTGGGGTGAGGCAGAGAGCAACATGGGATAGGGATTTGGCCTCGAGCTACTCGAAAACCTCGAGCTTGTGAAAGCGGCCGACTCAGAGCCAAGGGATCGGCTCCAAACCCTATTTGTAAGAATGAACGGCAAGATTGAACAACTTCACATCAGGTAATTCAAATATTGATATGGATGGAGGGTCAGTGCAAGGTCCAATGTTGTTTGGGCCACAGGAGAGAAAATTCACCAGAAGTATCTTTAGAAAGGGGAGAAGGCATAGTGGAACATTCCCTTTCAAGGGAAAGGAGATGCATCTGTATTCCAGCCTTTTTATAATGTGTTCTGGCATAAAAAGTATAGCTGTGTAAAACCATACGATAACAGTAGATTCATTTTTTTCTACTATAATATTCATTACCGCTGGGATTGCCTGTCAATGATAACCCAACATCCTGCCAGTATACCAAAGCCTTTATTATGTAGGGAACATTGTACGTCAGCCGTATGCTCCCCGAGTCAGCATAGGGCATAACGTTGAAGTACGTACATTTCCCAGTCAGAACTGAAGTGTCTTAGGAGAAGCAGGACCCACCAGTGTAAGACAGGACATGTACATCCAAAGAAATAAAAAGGAAGGAATGGGAAGAAGAAAAGGAACTCCTTGGCCAGTAGCAAAATACCACCCATGTAAAAAAGGAGAAAAGGGGGCAGAACGGAGGGAGTGAATACTGCAACAGTGAAAAAAAGGGCATCTACTGTTATGATAAATTTTCACAACTATACTATGTCCTTCTATATCACTGCCGCAGTATTTATTATCTCAGAGAGTACAAAACCTACAGGGAAAGTAAGGAGGAGGAAGGCAAGGAGCAGCCCCCTCCACAAACCCATTCAGGACAGCCTTGGCAAAACCTTTGGCCTTGGAAATAACATCCAATTTGTAATCTTTTGTGAATGTGTGAGCAGACCAAGCAGCACAACTTCAAGGATGGAGTTGGTGAAGAAAGCCCCCAAGGAGGCCACTGCTCTAATGGAAGAGCCCACATGGAAGCGGACAACTGCTTGCCATGAAAATGACAAAAAACAAACAAACATTGGAACTCCAGAAGGAGATGGTTTGCTTACGAAAAGCCAAACCCAATGTCCTGGTATGAAAAAACAAAAAAAAAAAAAAACAAAAAGCTAATCCAATTTTCAAAAGATCTTTTTTTTTTTTTTTTTTTTGTCTAGATAAGGTCTGAGCCGAGGTCTGAGCTGTCTATGTAAATCCAAACTATGACGTACCTTCTCATTGGCAGATTGCAGAGAAGGGAAAACAGAAGGAAGCTGGGTAGACTGATTAAGTGACAACTCATTAACCCCCTTGGGCATAGAGGAAGGATAATTATGAAAACACACCCTGTCTCCATGAAAAAATAGAAAAGGAGGGACTAACACCAAGGCCCGTTATTCAGAAACCCTTCTGACAGAGGTTAAAGCAAATAAAACAGTCTTCCAGGTGTAATGTTGCAAAGAAGTCAACTATAGGCTCAAAAGGAGCCAGAGTCAGCTTTTCAAGAACAAAATTAAGATCCCAAGAAGGGGGAATTAGCCTTCTTGGGGGTCTAAGAGGAAGGACACCTTTAAGAATCTGCTTGACCTCAAATCTAGAGGCTAAAGGAGGAGTAAGTGGCAGTCAGGCAGAAATGGCTGACAAGTGGGCCTCGAGTGAAGAGTAAAGCAAGCCAGCAGGCACAACTTCACACACACAGGAAAGAACCAAAGGGACCACCACTAAAAAGGGTCCTGGTGATGTTGAGACACCAAACAGAAAAACCTCTTCCATCTGGACATATATAACTTTCTGGTAGTGGGTTTCTTGACCACCTACAGGACCCTAAGCACATCCTCAGAAAACGGATGCTGGAAAAGAATCAGAACCTTATCATCCAAAGCATTACTTCAAGAGTGGACGAATGAGGGTGAAGGAGAGTTCCTTTGCTGTGTGAGAAAATCCATGCTGTGCAGTAACCTGTGATGATTGCCCCTGACCAGGGGGGAACCAGTGCTGTATCAGCCAAAAGGGAGTCACCAACAAGATTTTTGGACAGTCCTTCTCGGTTCTGCGAAGGACTCTTGGAAAAATATTAAGGGGAGGAAAGGCATACAGAAACACTCCCTTCCAAGAGAAATATATGGTATCCACCCTTCCAAGAGAAATATATGGTATCCACCCTTCCAAGCCAAAGAACATGGGACCCAAACAGAAATGAGGAAGCTGCCTGTTCTACTTGAGGAACATCCTACCAATGAACTATGTCCAGAAACATATCCCTGTACAGCATCCATTCATGTGGCTGCGTCTGGGACCTGCTGTGAAAATCTGCCACAAGACTGCACTCTGAAGGTATACAGACTGCCTGTAGGATGACCTGCAGATTCACAGTTGGTTCCCATGCTTGAAGGGTTAACCTGCAAAGAAAGTAATACTTGGTACCCCCTTGTTTGTTGATGTACCACATGACTGTGGTGTCGTCTGTGTGAACATTCAAGAGACTCGGGACTCAGAGCACATGGACAGCTTGAAGAGCTCAAACTTCCTTGCTGTTGATGCGATCTGCCTTCTGCTGAAGTAGCCAAAGGCCTTGCGCCTTCAAGCTGCCTGAATTGGCTCCCTACCACAGGTCTGATGCTTCTATGAAGATTTCCTGAGATGGCTGAGGAGGGTGAAATGAACACCCAGACTGAGACAGAGCTGCCAAATCCACCAGTGAAATTCTAGTTTGAGACAAAGGAGTAGAGGAATGAAATGGTCTGGTGAGGGAGGTGCTGAAGCCACACTGATTTTTAGGTATAATTGAAACTTTCTCATACGCACTCTGGCCCAGGGAAGCATGGGGATAGTGTAGGCCATGAACCCCACAACTATGAGAAATTCCCTTTCCAGAAGAGAGGACAGAGGAAGCAGGGAAAATAAACTGCGATGGAAAAAACCTTAGAGGCAGGAAGAGATGCCAGCAGATGCCAGCATAAGGACAGTCCGATACCTGCAGCCTAGGAAACCTGAGTTAGACTCAACATCGGCTTCTGAAGGTTGACTGTGAACCCCAAGCTGTGCAACAGAAACTAGGAAAAAAGAACCTGCACCAGCTTAAAATGGGATGGGGCCTGAAGCAAGAGGTCATCCAGACAATGAAATATTTGAATGCCCTGAACCTTGCAAGAGGTAATTACATAGGCTACATATTTTGTGAACACCCTTGGGCTGTTGTAAGCCCCAAGGGCAAAGAACAGAACTGAAAATGAGAAGAAACAGAGAAATGCAAATATTACCCAAAAAGGTGGACAGGAATGTGCAAGTAAGTGTCCTTCAGATCCAAGGAAACTATAAAGGGTTGGGGGAGCAACAGAAGAAACAGAGTCTGAAAAGAGCATTTTGAAGTAAGGTACTATGAGAAAAGTGTTTAGAAAGAAAAGACTAAGGACAGGTCTCAAAGATCCTTCTTTCCTTAGGATCAGAAACATCCTGGAATAAAATGCCAAACCCAAACCCCTCTGTCTGCAGAACCGGCTGAATGGTACCTTAGTCCAGCAGACCTTGCAATACACCTAGAAAATAAAGAAGCTGCTCTTCATGGGGTTGAGTAATTCTGGAAAAGGAGGGAAGAACCTTCCAAGTCAAAGTAGACCTGCCTGATGGAGAGAACCCAGGTGTCTGTGGTGATCAGCTGCCAAACCAGGAGATAACGAGAAAGCCTGAGGGACAAAGGAACCTGGCAGAGGAGAAGGGAAGGTGGAAGGTAGACAGTCAGACAGCTGCAGACTTTACAAGAAAGGACCACTTCTGGGGTCTGGGCATCTGAGTGGTATCAAAAAAAAAAAAAAAAAAACACTTAGAAGCCTTCTTACCTTTGGAAGACTGTCTAGGCAGCCTACGCACAAAAGCCATCTTACTAGAATAGTTTCTCTGAAATTCTTTAATAGGAGAGACAAAGATCGGTTTCAAATCTTTCATGGCCTTACCTTTATCCTATAAAGTCTTGATCGGCCACAGCAGTGCCAAACAAATTCTGGTTATCCAAGGGAGCATCCAGAAGTTTTGCTTTGATATCATCTGATAAGGCCTGAAGGCAAAGCCATGAACAGCATCTCATCACAGAAGCACAGCCAGCAGCCCTACAAAATGCATTTGCTGCATCATAACTGCATTAATAAGAGTGAGAGGCAACCTGAAAAGTGGACCTGAGAAAAAAAAAAAAAAAAAAAGAGCTGAGGCTTCACCCTCAGAATCAGGCATATCAGAAACAATTTTTCCCACTTGGGAAAGAGACAGAGTGTATCTAGTCATATGGGTTTGGTAACCAATGGCCCTGAAGGCTAAAAGTAGCAGTTGTGTACACCTTTTTACCAAACTTCTCCATGACTGTCTACCCGATGGAAGAAAGCAACAGCCTACAAATCGTATCAGAAGTCAAAATCACTGCAGGATTGGAGGAATTGAACTTATATTGGAACTTGCAGACATCTGGCACCTTATAGACCCTATCAGGTTTCTTAGGAGCTGGAGGCTGAGAATCTGCTATCAAGGAAGAAACAGAAAGGTTATCCAACAGAGTACCCAACAGTGGAGGGACAGCCAAAGGCTTAGGAAAGTACTTGAATGAAGTCCTGCCATTCCCTCTCTGGATCCTTAGAAGCAGACACCACAATCTTAAACTTTTGCCTTTTCTTTACTGGGATGTCTGCTCGGATAAAATGCAGATGTTCGGACCCCTGCCTGGATTCAAATAAGGTGCCTGGCACCTCTTCCCGTACAAGGATCTGAGGAATCTCTCTAGGCCCCTCAGAAAAAAAATCAGCTGTGGTAATCTTTCAATGTCTGTAGCGAATATCTGCAAAGCCTCTGAGGACATGCAAGAGGCAATCTCTGAGAAGGTAGCAGCAGAGAAAACTGAAAGCAATGCCGGACTGTCCTCTGGGTTCTCATGCACCTCAAAAGAGATGTCTGGTTGCGGCTGGACTGTAGCAGACTCAGGTCTAAGTTTCTTGGCCTTCTTTAGTGGCGGCTGCACCTCAGAGTGAGCAGAGTGTCAGGGTAACTTGGGACGAACGCTTGATGTGCTGGTTCTGAAGGTAAATGGAATGTGAAGAAAGAAGACTACGCAAGGTCTTTGGAACAAAAGCCTGACAGATGGAATACTGCATGGGGTCATAGAATGCACCTAAGCAAAACATCCACCTATCAAGTTGGCCCTTCTAGAGAATCTGCCTCCCACACATTTCTCTTTCTTGGATGACATGTAACCCAGTAAAAATATAAGGGAAAAAAGAACCCCAGTGGGCCAATTATCTGAAAAAATGTAGGCTTGGTAGCTCCAGCAAAACAAAAGGCATTCAGACAAATATATAACAACTGCGTAATGACTGGTGGCAATGAAGTACTGACTGGGGAGTGTATGTACTTCCATCTTTATGATCTCTGCCGATGCAGAGAACATACAGCTGATGTACGACATTGGGACATCCCTGCTGGAAATCCCAGAGGTAATGAATACTGCAACAGTGATATGGACGGACATCAGTTCTGTCTTGTTATAATAGCAGATAAACAGATCTACTTGGGGAATTCCATAAAGATGAACTATCTCCTGCAAAACCTCTGGATGCAACATCCTTTTGAGATAGTCTATCCTGGATCTTCGCAGCATGTCTGCTACTGCTTTCTGCTCTGACGGAATTTATGCTACATATAAGGAAAGGTGCTGAACTGCCAGCACCCAGGCTGAAGGTAGGATTGAGTTCCATTGTTTATTTACATATTGTCACAGTGCTGTTATCTCAAACAATAATCCAGGTGTCCACAGCCGATTTAGAGCTTTGATATATATCAGGGCCATAATTTCCTACGGGTTTATATATTTGTTCCTGAAATGAAGTTCTCAAATGCCCTGGACATTGATTACTTGAAATTCTGCTCCCCCATGCAACGTCTGAGGAACTGTGGTGAATGACCTGAGAAGACATAGGGAAGAAAGGGGGAGACGAAGTTTAAGATTTGGATTGCCAATGAAGTGAATTATTTCTTGAATGAAATTCAGAACAGGAATATGAAATGAGAGAGGATTCTGATGGAGTACAAAAGAATTTAAGAAACCACTGTATTTTTCTCACATGGTAACTGACAAGTGGGATCATAAAGCTGGATTAGGCCATGTAAACCAGAACTCTGAGAAAATCAATTGCTGTAGAAGTGTTCTTAATAGCTAGAAACTGCTGATGGCAAAAAAGACACTCTCTGGGGAAAGGAAAGCTGTCACAAGATAGGTGTACCAAAAAGGCAGTCTAGAAAGACTAACCTGCTGGTAAGGATTAAGCATGACTTTTTCAGATACAACTTAATACCTAGGTTGCAGGACAGATGTGTAATAAAGTAAAGGGATTCCACAATGTCTTACGTGGTAGAAGACATGAAGCAATCATCCAAGTAGGGGTAAATATAAATTCCTTGAAGTCTAAAGAAGATTACACTGGAATGATGTTTTTTGTGCAAAGCCTTACAGCCTTACAGATCAAAGGGTAAAGTAAACTGAAGATGCTATCCTATGGCAAAGAATCTTGGGTAACATCTGTGGTCTTTGGGAATATGGGATGTAAACAGAAGCATCCCTAGGTCTAAAGTGATGGCAGACTGGAGAAAGGCATTCCATTCTGAAAAGCAGATTGTTCAAAAGGTGCCTTCCTTCTGGGTACAAGAAAAAAAAAATCCTGAATAGATGCCTTTGCATGACTGGGAAGATAGAACAGGCTCTATTACTCCCAGAAACAACAGATGAGATGGGGATTCCCATTGTTGTTTGCAACCAAGCCGAATTAATTTTGGTACCGAAGCATACAAGGTTATCCGTTTCCAGATATTAACATAGCACAAACAATTTACCTGCAATTTCAGAAGGTAGGTTGAGGTGGGGAGGGAAATGGAGATAGTTCACAGATAGCCATACATTTTTCTTTTGAAAGAAGGATCCTTGAGATCCAGCTCTTTTTTTTCCTGAATCACCCTGCCATTTTTTTCTCAAACTGCCATTTAAAGGAGTTTTACTGAGAGGACTTAAAAGAAAGGCTTACAAAAGAAAGGTGCAGGATTAGCCGGAATAATTCCTTTGGAACTTAAGGGGGGGGTTGTTGCAGCCCTAACTAAGTACCTGAGCTAAAGAATCACCAAAAAGTAAGCTTTTGTCAAGTGGCATGTTAAGAATTTGAAGCTCAATATTCTCAGGGAAGGTTCTAGTGCTTGACTGAGTCATTCCAGTATATAACTCTACCTGCAGATGCAGCCCCAAACACAGCATCCACTACATAAACACAAATGGAATGCTTGGCAACTTGGGATGCACAACTGACCATGTCCAGTAAAAACGTTATGTATTCACAACAATAGTCCATCTGTGTTGTCCATTTTCATTTTTCCTCAACCAGAGGGTTTGGTTCCGATCATCAAAAAGTACAGTTTTGTACCTACCATAAATGTAGATGTTCGAAGATCCACATTGCTGCAGTCATAACCTGTGGGTAGTCCACTGTCCTCGGTTGGCCCGAATACCAAAGTGTTAGGCTGGCGTCGGTCATGGTCGCTCAGATCTGACGTCAGTACGCCGTGGTACTAAAGCGCATGACCGACGCCATATCCTCAGTCTTTCTTGCCCCAGATGTCAGAAGGCCTTAAAAAGAAAGGCCATAGCCAAAAATGGAAAAACACCCAATCACCCATGTAGAAACAATATTTACACCACAAACCACACAGCCACCCCAAACTACAGAGGGGAAGGAGGGAGGGTAAATTGGACTGCAGCAATGTGGATCTTCAAACATCTACATTTATGATAGGTACAAAACTGTACTATGTTCTTCATCTCACATTGCTGCAGTCATAACCTGTGGGTAGAATCCCAAAGCAAAGGGAAAGGGAGGTTGGCAAAATCATAAAGCATTGGGAACTGCTAACATGCCCTGTAAAACTGCAGTGGCAAACCCAGCCCTAGATTTGGAATAAAGAGGGAGATGGTAATGTTTAGAAAAAGTGTGCACTGAACTCCAAGTATCTGCCTCCAAAATATCCTTAGTAGCTACTCCCCTTAAAAAAGCAGTAGAAGTGGCAGTCGCCCTAGTGGAATGAGGTCTGATTCCAGCCGGAACCTCCTTACCATGATGAGAATAACAAAAAGCAATACAATGGCCAATCCACTTAGAAATAGTTTGTTTTGAAACAGGTTTCCCCTGAGAACCCAAAGCAAAAGAAATAAACAACTGTTGAGACTGCCTGAACCCTTTAGTTCTGCTCAAATAATAACGTAACTGCCTATGAATATCCACAGAGTGCAAAATTTTTTCCCTTTTATTTTGGGGATCAGCATAAAATGTAGGCAAATGAATAGATTGGTTTAAGGCCACATTAGAAACAACCTTAGGCATAAAAGTAGGGTTAGTACGCAGGGAGACCCTATCCTTATGAAATATCAGGAAGGGTTCAACTGCCATTAGAGCCTGTAATTCAGATACCCTTCTAGCAGACGTAATGGCCAACAAAAAAGCAGTCTTCCAAGACAAAAACTTCAACTCCGTAGTAGCTGCAGGTTCAAAAGGAGGTAAAGTGAGCTTTTCCAACACAAAATTGAGATCCCAGGAAGGAGTAGGAGCTCTACGTGGGGGTCTTATGTTTTTTGCCCCTCTAAGAAATTGCTTAAACAAAGGGTGAGAGAATAAAGGTGGGTCACAGTCATAGTGAGCAGAAATGGCTGCAGCATGAACTTTTACAGAGGAGAAAGACAAACCCTTGTCTAATAATTCTGTAAGATACTGAAGTGAAACACTCAAATTAGGCACAGAGACATCAAAGCTCTTTGTTTTGCTCCAAAGAAAAAATCTCCTCCATTTATCAGCATAAACTTTCCTGGTACTAGGCCGTCTGGCCTCCAAAATGACATTCAAAACTTGTTGAGGAAGCTGCGACCCCCCAGGGTCTAAAACAGAATACGCCAAGCTGTCAGATGCAGGGACTGAATCCTGACATTGCGGAAATGATTGCTTGCCTGGGACAAAAGGTGTGGAACTGATGGCAAAGGCCAAGGAGGCTCCCGTACTAAACTCCTCAGCAGAGGGTACCAGTGCTGATGTGGCCAATCTGGAGCTATTAGAATCATGCAAGGCTTGTCCTGTCTGACCTTCAAGAGCACCTTGGGAAGAAGAGGCAGAGGAGGAAAGGCATAGACGTGAAGGTTGTTCCAACTGAATGATAGAGCATCCACTTTCCAAGCTTTTGGGTGAAACAGCTTTGTGCAAAACTTTGGCAGTTGGAAATTTAGTGGAGAAGCGAACAGATCTATGTCTGGAGTCCCCCAAGCCACTGCCAACTGTTGAAATACATGAGGATCCAATTTCCACTCGTGGGGATCCACCATCTGTCTGCTCAAAACATCTGCTAAGGAGTTCTGTGCTCCCGGCAGAAACCTTGCCTGAAGAGTGAGGTGCAAACTGAGAGCAGTCTCCCACAAAATCAGAGCTTGTCTGCAATGGGTTCCCCCTTGCTTGTTGATGTACCACATGACTGTTGTGTTGTCTGTTTGAATCAACACCTGTCCTGGTTGAAGTAGATCCTTGAAAGCCATCAGGGCAAATTGGACTGCTAACATCTCCTTCATGTTGATATGCAAATGTTGTAGTCTGGGAGGCCACGTGTCTTGAACCCATTTCCCATTGAAGTGTGCTCCCCAAGCCATGTCTGAGGCATCTGTCTAAGATCTGACTCGCCTCTGGTCGGGTCACAGAGAGTCCCTTGTTTAGGTGACATTCCTGAGCCCACCACAATAATTCCCTTTGGATGCAAGGTATTATCTGAATGACAGTGTCCAAATCGTGTTAGTGTTGAGTCCATACGCTTTTGAGATACCATTGTAGCTTCCTCATATGCAGTTTGGCATTGGGAAGCACCAGAATACAAGATGCCATGAACCCCAAGGCCTGAAGGACTGTCCTTGCAGTCAGCCTGGACCGTAGAGATAATTGCTGGAAGTAAAGGGCAAGATTTCTTTGTTTGTCCGGGGGTCAAAAACGCCATCTGAGAGGCTGTATTCAGTCTCACACCCAGAAAGCACATGTCCTGAGAGGGTACTAGACTGGACTTTGTTTCGTTCACAGAATACCCTAGGCACCTTAACACTGCCATAACATACTGAAGATGGTGAAGTAACTTGACTTTGTCTTGAGCAAGAATCAGGCAATCGTCCAAATAAGGATAAATTTGCATTCCCTTAGTCTTAAGAATGCTATCACCGGAGCCAGGACTTTTGTGAACACCCTGGGCGCAGTAGATAAGCCAAAGGGCAATGCAGAGAACTGATAATGAAAAGTACCAGCCCGAAAACGCAGGAACTTCCTGCAGCTGGGCCTGATAGGAATGTGAAGATAAGCCTCTTTGAGATCGAGTTACCATCCAGTGATCTTTGCCTAGCAGAGGAAGAAGCTGCTGCAAAGTTAACATCTTGAATTTTGGAATGTCCAGGTATGTGTTGAGAATAGACAAATCCAGAATTGGCCTCCAAGTGTTTCCTTTCTTTGGTACAAGAAACAGGCGAGAATAAAATCCTAGGTCTACTTCTGATGGAGGGACCCCCTGGATAGCCCCCATTTTTAAAAGTAAAGAAATCTGTTTGTGAGCCTCCAACTTTTGCTGAGGAGGAACGTCTGGCATGCCTTTGAAAGGAGGCAAGGTGTGAAAATAAAACTTGTAGCCTCGGTCTATAATGTCCAACACCCATTTGTCCTGGGTGACTAAAAGCCAATTTTGCCTGAAAAGTGCCAACTTTCCTCCCAGAGGAGCTGCCAGACAGGAGGGATCTGGCAGCTGGAGATACAGGTCATTGGGTCTGTTTACGAAAAGGCTGACCCCTGCCCTCACCTGAAGATTGTGCAGGGGAACTCCACGTCCTAGGCCTGAAAGAACCCTGAGCATGAGCAATGCCCCTACCACGTCTAGATCTGCCCCTAGACTGTAAATCAGAAGGATAAGCCCATCCCCTAGCAGGCCAATTTCTGCTAAACTTAGGGGGCTGCACCTGTAAAAAATCCTTAACTGTCTGCATGGACTTAGCTTTGTCTTCCATTTTCTTCAAAACTGACTCCACAGGAGAACCAAACAGAACTTCAGATTGAAGGGGAGCATCCAAAATTCGAGCTTTAACATGCTCTGACAAATTCTGATCCTTAAGCCAGGCGTGCCTATGAATAACTGATCCAGTGGCAGCCACCCTGGAAGAAGCCTGAAGAGCATCAAAACCACACTGCAAAGAATGCTTACCCACCTGATCAGAGGCATGAACTAAATCTTGCAATTCCTTACACTCTATACCCTCTGCCAAAGCATCTACCTTAGATTTTAACTGACTTAAGAGAAAATTCTGGTACTTCAGCATATGAAACTGGCAATTCAAAGCCCTCATCGCTAGAGTGGAAGAGGTATACACTTTTTTACCCCACCTATCCAAAGCTCTAGAATCTTTATCCAGAGGAACTGGATTCTTTACAACAGAAGCCCTGACACCCTTAGGTCCCTGGCTAATAGTTTCCGGGTCAGCTCTAGGGCTCTTATACAAATATTTATGAGCCTCTGGCACTCTGTAATACCTGTCTGGCTTGACCGGGGCAGGAGGCAAAGAATCAGGATTAACGGAAGCTTCAGAGAAAACATCCTGAACAACATCCAAAACAGGGGGAATAGCCAAGGGCCTATGCTGTGGTAAAAACAAAAATTCCCTAAGCCTCTTTCGAGAATCTGAGAAATCCTGACCTTCCCACTTAAAATGCTCCCTCATGGAATGCAGGGTTTCAGAAAAAGAAAAATCCTCTGGAGGGGAAGCAGAAGGACTAGAATCCTCTGCATCTGAATCAGAATAAGGAGGAAAATCCTGAATGTCTTCAACCGAAGACTCCCGAGTAATCTGAGGAATGCTACAATCCTTCCACCTCTGGCTCCACCCTAGGCCTCTTATCTGGAGGGGGCATAGAACCCCTGATTAAGGTAACCAAATCCTCTGCCATTTTCAGCATATGCTTTTTAGGTACAGAACCTGCGGAACTAGGGCTGACGCCAGAGGAAGACAAACCAGGCCTGACCTTGGAAGGTGCCTTAGAGACAGAAGTAGAAGGCCTAACCACCTTATGCACAGAAGGGACTACAGAGACCTGAGAGGCCCCCTCAGCCTGACCAGACTCCTGAGAGGCCACATCCTGCAAGATTAAAGGCTCCCCCTGAGATTCAGCTGAAACCTCGGCTGGATCCACAGATTCCACCGTAGTTTCCAAAGAACCGGCGTCCGTAACGGACGACTCATCCTGCTTGGACTTTAACGATTTTTCCTTACGCTTCTTAGCGGTAGCGGGCGGAGGATCCGACGGCATATTGTAGTTACACCGCCACGAAGACAAGTCTAGCACAATCTAACCTGCGTTTAATGGTGCGCTTATTAAATCTAGCACAAAAGCGACACCCGACTACGTCGTGCTCAGGCCCCAAGCAAGGAATACAGAGAGAGTGGTAATCCCTATGAGGTATCTGTTTCCCACAAGAAATACAATTATTCACTTTTTCTGACATCCGGATTTAACTGAGGCAAGAAAAGACAAAAATATTCCCCAACGGGGTATTTAGCCCAACTTGGTCTTCGGTCTGAAACCCAGAATACGAAAATTTCAGGACGCCGAACGGCACTTGCAAATGCTGCTTCTGCTTCGGACCATGCGGCAAGAAAGACTGAGGATATGGCGTCGGTCATGCGCTTTAGTACCACGGCGTACTGACGTCAGATCTGAGCGACCATGACCGACGCCAGCCTAACACTTTGGTATTCGGGCCGACCGAGGACAGCGGACTACCCACAGGTTATGACTGCAGCAATGTGAGATGAAGAACATCCAACTCTGCTGCTAATTTAGGTCATGGAAGACAAAAACCTCTTGAGTTCATCCCTTACTCAAAATGCACCTATCTCAATTACCTCAGATCGAGTTTGCTGATAGAAGCAGACAAAACGCTTTCACAGAGACTATATCTAGAAATGCAAAACTATACCAAAAACGTAACAAATCAATCCTCCTTTTTTCCAGAAATTAAGGGAAGGGGATTGGAGGGTGAGGAGATGAAGAAGAATGAAAATGGACAAAACAGATGAAACGTTATGGGGAATACAAATCTTTATCTGATGTTGACAATTTCCATTCTATCCTCAACCTGTGGGACAGAGCCTCAGCTTCCTTATATCCTGGGTGGACTCAAGGAAGGATGTTCGGAAGCATCATTGAGCCGGATGATGCACTTACCCTCTGCAAATCAGATCTAATTTGTAATGAGTAACATTGAGTAGCCCAAGTTGCTCCTGCACAGGTATCATCCATGAAAGCGCCATGTTGAATGGGCCCGCAAGGGTTTCGACACGGGAATGCGTGACTTGGAATAAACAAATGAGATACAATCAGTGAGCCATCTGGCTAACTTCAGTTTGTTCACAAATTTTACGAATCTGGTATATGAGAAAGAAACAAATAACTGGTCCGACTTGCTGAAATCTTTTGTTCTGTGAAGACAGAATCTCAACTGCTTGAAAACATCTAGCAAATGTAAACAAAATTCACCTTTGTTAGAGATGTTCGGGGGGGGGGGACCCCGGTATGGTGGTTTACAGGATAAGGCCTGAATCTCTGAGATCCTTCCAGCAGAAGTTACTACCACTAAAAAAAATAGTTTTGCAAGACAGGAACTTGAGGCTTGAGATCACAATCATTAGCTGGCCCAAAGGGAGATTGAGTGATTGCCTGCAACAGGTCCCAAGGAGGAGTATGATCTTTGTAGGGTGGTTTTAAAAGAAGAGTACCCCTCAAAAAAATTACGAAGTTTGTGAGAAGCAACTGAGAAACCTTGATAACCAGTGTGAAAGTTGGATATTGCTGCTAACTGGAATCTGATCGTGGAAGCAGAGGCTCCTTCACTGAAAAGTAAAGTTAAAAAGTGAATACATGAATTGGAAAAAAAAAAAAAAAGGTTCAGTGTTATTCTAGAGTGCCCAATGTGCAAATCTCTTCCATTTACTGGTGTAAAGCTTGTGTGCAGATGGTTTATGAGAACATAACAGGTTGCGTCGGACAGGGGGAAAAAAGCATGGGTCTGGCCATTATTGAAACTGAAGAAACCAAGCTGTCAGCTTGAGATATGGAATGTCCGGATGAACCATGCAGTCAGGTGGGACAGGACATCTGGACTTGGCTCCAGAATCCAAGGCTATCGAATTAGGTGAGGCAAAAGGAAGGGGAACCAAATCTGCTGAGGCCAGTAAGGTGCAATGAGGATAACTGTTCTCTTCAGCCTGATTGCTTTCTGTAGGAACTTGGGAATTAATTTGAATTGGAAGAAAGGCATAACCAGTTTGGGAAGAAGAACATCCATCATTAACTCCCCCTTTGGGGGGTGTCAGAGTAAAATAGCTGCTACACTTATTGTTTAGGGGACAGGCAAACAGGTCGCAGCATGGCTGACCCCATCTACGGAATATCCTTTCCGACACTCTCAGACTGAGGGACCACTCGGTGAGGTAAAAACCTGCCCAGTTTGTCTATTACATTGGACTTCCCCAGAATAGGTGTTATGAGAAAACGGTTGCATGAGATTGCCCAGTGCCACATTCAGCTTCTCGACATAATGGGTAAGATCTGGTCCCCCCTTGTTTGTTGATGTACCAAACTATTGCCATGTTGTCTGTTTGAACTGCAACTGTCCCTGAGGGGAGAACAACATGGAAGCACTGCCCTCATCTCTAGGATGCTGATGTGCAAATTGGCCTCTACTGGGGACCAAGTGTCTTGGACTGTCCTCCTGAGACAATAACCACCACCATAACTAGAAAGCGTCCGTGACCACTGGCCTTGGGCTGAGGGGGAATGAATGGGCAAGCCCTGTAAAATTTGATCCAGTTGAATCCACCATGTAAGATCTCTTTTGCAGATGCTGGTGAGTTCAATGGGTGTTGAAAATGGCTGGTAAAGGACAGACCAGTGGGTGTTGCAAGCAGCCACTGTAGAATTCTCATGTGAACTCTAGCCAAGCGGACAAACATTATAGATGCTGCCATGGCCCCAGTGCCTGAAGAAATAATTGTGCTAGTACTTGTTGCTGTTGATTATCTTCATGACTTGAAAATGGATAGTCTCCAGTCTTGGTGGGGGAAGGGAGGCTATTGTGGTCTTTGTGTTTAAAGAAGCCCCTATGAAATCTAATGTTTGTGTTGGCTCTAGATGAGATTTTTCATAATTTATGGTTGTGCCCAGGTAAGAGCATGTTTGAAGAACTTTTTCTCTTGCCTCTAACAGTTGGTGCGTGGTTGTAGTGATGATGACCCAGTAATCCAAATATGGAAACTCCCGGAAATCCTTGCAGTCTTAGGTGAGCTGCTACCAGTGCCAAGTACTTGATGAACACCTTGGGGGTTGTGGTGAAGCCAAGGGCAATACTCTGAATTGATAATGACTGGCTTCCACACAGAAGCACAAGAACCTTCTGGATAACCTGTGTATCTGTGTGTGACCCACCAGGAATTTGGTTCACCGAACGGACGTATTTAAATTGCTGAGATCCAAAATTGGTCTCCAGTCCCATCTTTTTTGGCACTTAAAAGAACTTTGAGCAAATTCCGGATCCTCTCTGGTTTGTTGGGACCTCTTGGATGATTTTTTTTCTAGCAACTTATGTATTTGCAGTGCTGTCTGTTCCCTTTGACTAGGTGGAACATCTGCAATTTTTTTGCAAACAGATGGAGGAAGGGAAAATGGTATAACATAGAATCTGGATATTATCCTCTGCACCCATGTATCTTGTGCTATCTTTAGCCAGGTTCTCTGGTGCAGGGATCAATGACCCCCCCCCCCCCCAAGTGCCTCCAGAGGAAGAAAAATTGGGCCTCCTTTCAGGAGCACTGACAGGGTTTACCAAAGAAGGAATCTCTGTACCCTTGATTTTGTATGCCACCTCTGCCATGGGGTCTTCATTTAGAGCCTTTGGATTTCAAGAACCACATTTTGCCACTACTCTGCTAATTCAGAGAAAATGATCTTTGCAGAGTGGAAAAACATACACCCAAAGTAGGAAGGTTTTTCCATGTTTTTCACATCTGGTCAACGTGTCTCTAAATTTAAGGCCAAACAAGGATACGCCGTCAAGGAGACATTGACAAACAAAGACTTAAAGGGCACTGCAAAATCACACAAGTGCATCCAAGTGTGTCTCCTTATGGCAACGCCTGAACTCGCTGCTCTAGTCGTTCTGTTGGCTGTATGCAAAATAAGCATCATGGTACAGTTAGAAATGGAGGTTAAGGTGGCCAACTGAGAGGTAACAAACTCCCGAACCTCTTCAGAAACGACTCCCGAGAGGGTATTTGACAGTGCTTTCATCAAATCCCTCCACAGTCTGGTAAAGTGTGCCAAGTAGTTCAAGGACCATAAGGCAAAAATTGATGATGCATAAACTTGCTTCCCAAATCTATCCATTGTCCGAGACTCCTTGCTGGGAGGATGGACAGAGGAACAAACACCAACAAACCAGGAACTTCACTAAAAAGGGAGCACAGCAGAAGAAAACAAAATGGAATAAACCAGTACTGGAAAATGCAGCTTGGTCAAACAAGTTGAATCAAGATAAAACCATTTATTGTAAGAGCTTTTGTTTAGAATGATCTCCAAACTTCCTCAGACAAAAAATATTTTAAAAAACACACTCAATTTATACACGACATTAGCAAATTCAAAACTTTTAGACCAATGAAACAGAATTATGCCCTAAGCATTTTAACCATTTTTTATGCTGGAAGAAAATATGTATATGTAAACTAGGCATAAATCCCTACGTCACATGATGGGTTGCCAACTGGCTCACTGACAGAACCCACACTGTAAAAGTTGCAGACTCCATATCCGACTTCAAACCAGTGACAAGTGGAGTACCACATGGTTCAATCCTGGGACCTTCTCCTGTTTGGTATCTACTTATCTGAAGTACAGGCTAACAAGGAAGGCCTCTGGCTAACTAAGTTAGCAGATGACTGCAAACTAGGAGCCATAGTCGAGTCCTCAAATGATGTGGACATCCTACAGAAGGGCCTCACTGAGACAGATGCCTGGTGTCAGAGGCATGGCCTCAAGCTCAATGCCAAAAAAGTGCACTGTCATCCTTTTTGGTAAAAACTCTGTACCCATGAACTACTACATAAACTGCAGTCTACTTAACGCCGAATGTGTGATAAAAGACCTTGGGACCCATGTGGACAGTAGTCTCTCCTTTGATAATGACATCGCCTCAGTAGTCAGGAAATCCTTCTATGTGGCACACCTCATCACAAAAGGGTTCTCATCCAGAAAAAAAGAGATCATTGTTCCTCTCTACTCGCCACTCAGACCCATTATAGCGTACAACGCCCATTTTGGAATGTACCTCACAAGACATCTGCAGCAGCTGGAAAGGCCACAGAAGCACCTCACAAAGAGGATTACTGGTCTCAAATAGATGCCCTACACTCACCGCCTCAAAAAACTCCAGCTTTACTCTGTAGCATATCACCTACCCCAAGGAGATCTCTGCCTAACATAAAAAGCTATGTTAAACCCAGAGCTGTTGGACATGCACCTAAAGAAATCCCAATCCCTCCGAGCTACACGCTCTAGGAACCTAAACCTTGCCACCACAATAAACAGGACAAGCTCGAGATAGATTCCTGTTCCAGAGACTTCCTACACTCTGGAACAAGCTACCCATCTATGTCAAGCAAAGTTCTTCCTTAGCACTCCAAGAAAAATCTTGATGAGTGGATGGTAAATAGGAAATACACCCCGGGGATCACTTCTGTGGCTCTGCTCAACAGGGGCACAGGAAATTAACTTTCTTGGGTGGCGTAAGCCAGGGAACCTTGTTGGCTAGGCTTACTTGGGCCCTTGAGCCGATAGCCTAGAACCTACCTATGAAGCTATGTATATACATGCATATACAACTCTTTGCTGTTACAACCTTTACCTAAACTGACAGGAATATTAGCCATCATAAACCTTTAACTTTAGTAAACCGGAAATGAAAATTGCATCATTTAAACCAAGGGGAAAGCTTGCATTTAAAAACAAGTGCCACCGGGTTTCTTTTTGCTCTAAAAATACTTTCCAGTGGACCCCCCCCCCCCCCAGAATCCCTTTTAACCGGATGCACCGCTACAAATTTAAAAACATGATCTGAAAATATCTTAAGACGTCTAAATAGTGCACTGGATTCTTTCTTGGTTAAAACCTTATAAAAATGCTCAAATTCTTTGAGCTAGTTTGTGCTGGGCTTTACCAACATAGAAAGCTGGACAGTGTAAGCAAAATGCAATGTAAACCACAGCCTGTGTGTGGCAGCTGTACCTTCCCCTTATAAAAATTGTCTTGTTAGCTACTTTAATTTGTGAACCAGAAAATAGATGACAACACTGATTACACATACCACATGGGGTCATTTTACCACTTTCACTGAGCTGTTTCTCTCTTTCCAAAAAGTTTTTTATACTGAGACCCCTCCTATATACAATATTAGGTTGTTGCCCCATATAAGTCCACCATATCGACATCATTTTTAATAATGTCCCTATTTTTATTTACTATTTCAGAAATTATATAGCTGTTACTACTATAGGTGGTAACAAAAGGACAAACCACACTCGTGGAATTGTTGACATTCAGCGGACTGTTACTAACCATTTCCCTCAGCGGACTGTTACTAACCATTTCCTCTTGTTCACTACCATCTCCAGATTCGCTTACATTTGCAATAAAATACGGATTGTGATCAGAGACCATACCTGTATCAGACATAGACACAGTGATGTTACTGGACAATAATGGAACATACACACCACTCTCCCATTTATTAACAACTTTCTCCTGCACTCTGGACACAAGATGGTGAGGGTACCCCCATATTCAAAAACATGTTGGCAATGGTCCTGAAGAAAACACAGACATTCGAAATGGAGATCAAGCAGAGGAGGAGGAGGCCTCTTTAGATGTGCCGGTAATACGATGCTCAGAACGCATTCGGAATCAGAGGTATCACAATCAGCCATATCCACAGGGGAATCACAGACAATGGCAGAACCAGATGAACACAACGAACACTTGGTGGAAAGTAATATGACTTATCTTGTTTAAACTCAGTATATGTATGCTGCATGGTTTCAGTATTGAGTTTTCAGGATTTTTAACTTTCAGGATTTTGGTTTCAGTGTTTTGAATTTCAGTATTGTGATATTTCAGTATTATGAAGTGAAACCATTTTATATATATATATATCTATATATATATATATATCTATATATATATCTATATATATCTATATCTATATATATCTATATCTATATATATCTATATCTATATATCTATATCTATATCTATATACATATCTATATATATATATATATATATATATATATATATACACATATATATATATATATATATATATATATATATATATATATATATATATATATATATATATATATATATATATATACACACACACACACACACACACACACACACACACACACACACACACCCCCCCCCAGCATAAAAATTGTTAAAATGCTTAGGGCATTATTCTAATGTTTCATTGATCTAAAAGTTCTGAATTTGCCGATGTCATGTATAAATTGAGTGTGTTTAACATACTCTTGTCTGAGGAAGTTTGGAGATTGTTCTAAACAAAAGCGCTTACAATAAATGGTTTTATCTTGATTTAACTTGATTGACTGAGCTGCATTTTCCAGTATTGGTTTATTCCATTTTGTTTTCTTCTGCCGTGCTGCCTTTTTATTGAGGTTCCTGGTTTGTTCGTGTTTGTTTTACATAGTTCATGGCTTCTGGCAGTACAGAGGAGAACAATGGAAGGATTTCCCTAGCTGAATTTTGCCAATTGAGAGACTCGGTAAACCAAATGAATTTTTTGGTTTAACAACTGGTTCCAAAATCTAGTACAGAGTTGGCTAATATGGATGTGTGTACTCAAGTTCTCAATACACCTGTTTTATTGAGAAATCATGAAGGGAACTCTGCTACTACTTCTACAAATGAACTGTTTCCACCAGGGCAGCCTGTTACAGCCCCTACAAATGGGTCAATACCACCTGGGCAGCCTCGGACTGGATCATAGCGATTGGCCACGAATATGCATGGAGTGGCAAGTTGCTTCTTCCCTGGATACTTGGCTTTGTGGGGGTGTACAACCTGCCAGTTTAGTGGAAGTTAATGGCGCAGTTTTAGACACATATTTACAGGACATTAAAAATAAGCTTACCATTTATTGTAAATTGCAATGGGAAAATGTTTATTTTAAAGAATGTCTAAGACTATAACAGGTGCCAAAAGGTCTTCGGAACTGGAAATTCCCCACTGGTCTGATTACACATTCCCTTTTACATCAGGAATTATTGGTCATGTCTGACTGTCATGGATGTGAACTTATGGAACTATTAGTTAAACACAGATTCACCATGGAAAACCTATATTCTGAGATCCAAGAATTGGATAAAAAAAAAATAACCAGCAATGACTTCTTTGAGACTTCAAAATTTAAATATGAAGGTATTTTCAAGGATACTGACAACTTATGTAATTCCATAGTCCATCATAAAAATAAGAAATTAGAAAGGGACTGTTTAGCTTACAGTCAGGGTAAGGCTTACTCTGTACCACCAAGTGGGCAACAACGGTACAGGGATGAGAGGAATGGTCCTGAAGAAAACAGACATTCCAAATGGACGTCAAGCTGAGGAGGAGGCCCCTTTAGATGTGCCGGTAATACGACGCTCAGAGCGCATTCGGAATCAGAGGTATCAGAATCAGCCATATCCACAGGGGAATTGCACACAATGGAAGAACCAGAAGAGCACAACGAACAGTTACAGAACTCAGAGGTGACTTTAAATGAAACTTTTTCTATAATTTATAATGCTGCACAGGACTTATAATCTATAATTATAGCTCTGTAGAGCTGACTTCGTTTCATGCTGATTTTTTTAGTAAAGGACATACTTTTGTCCGTAGTAAACAAGTGGATATGGTACAGCTGCTGCGTGATCTTAAAATGCATGTTCGCAATTTAAATTTACGTGTCATATATAGTGGGGGGGGCTAACAATGTACCAGTGGACAATTGTCTTCTACGCATTCTTAGTACTTGTAATCCTGACACAAACAGTGTAACAGTGTATTAAAAATGTCTGAGAAAGCATGTGAAACTGATTTCAGATATTATCTGAAACACAGTAAGTGGCAGGACAATATGTCCACTGAAGAGATATTTTTAATAAATGATTTAAAAACTCATAGTGATTTGAGATACATGCAACCAGATAAAGGGGAGGTTTGGTAATAATATATTATGAAATGATTATGTACTAAGAAAGTCCCAGCTCTTGTATGCCGAAACTTATAGGGAAGTTTCTCTCATGAAGTGCATGTAGCATATCAAAGAACTGATAGGGAATTGCTTGATATGTTAACACAAGACCAGATTTCTGTTACTGAGTACAACTATATGTCCACAGAGAGTCTTGGTATCCCTGGCATTTTTGGTGTACCAAAAATTCATAAGGACCTCAGTGACCCCCCCCCCCCATTACGAACAATAGTGGACTCGGGATGGTTCAGGACTAGTTATATTGCCCGTTTCTTGGACAAACAGTTGAAGCCTCATGTGTTAAAAATCCCTCATCCTTGTTGGGATTCCTGGCGTTTCCTCACTTTATGTAATGGGATTTTACCATTCCAACATGGGGTTTTTATAACCATTGATGTGAAAGATTTATTTAGTTATATTCCACATGGAACAGGTATGGAATGGTTTTCCTTATATTTGTTTGAGGAATTTAGTCTTAGCCAGGACAAAACAAATACATATTGTCAACTGATGGAGCTAGTACTAAGTCATAACTATATATATTTTGATGGACACATGTATAAGCAAGTCAAAGGTGTGGCTATGGGGTCCGCTTGTGCCCCCTTTTTGCCAACATTGTCATGGACTGGTGGGAGAGATGTTATTTATATCCTAGCCCTTATTTTCAGCATATTTCTTTGTATGTCTGATAGTTGGATGATCTTTTTATAGCATGGAAGGGATGGACCTATGGCCATTGTGGCTGAATTTGAGTATATCAATCAGACAACTGAATTTTTAAAATTTACCAATACTGTCAGTCCAGACAGCTTATCTAGATGTGTTAATTTCCAAGAATGGGACCAGAACAGGACTAAGGTCTACCATATATAGAAAGACTACCTTTTCCAACAACTACCTGCATATTTTCCAGTAACTACCTGCATTTTTCTAGCAGTCACTCCTTACACGTTAAGTGGGGTGTAGTTAAGGGACAGACGGTGAGGGCAGCACATATGGTATCTGAACACAGTGATTTTGTGACGGAGTGCGCTAATATTGCCAACCTGCTTTTGAATAGGGGGTACCCTCACCATATTGTGTCCAGAATGCAGGAGGAAGTTATTAACAAACAGGAGAGTGGTGTATATGTTCCATTATTGTCTGGTAACATCACTGTGTCTATGTCTGATACAGGTATGGTCTCTGATCACAACCAGTATTTTATTGTAAAATGTCAGCGAATCTGGAGATGGTAATGAACAAGGGGAAATGGTTAGTAACAGTCCGCTGAATATCAACAATTCAAAGAGTGTGGTTTGTCCTTTTGTTACCACCTATAGTAGTAACAGCTATATAATTTCGGACATACTAAATAAAAATTGGAACATCATTAAAAATAATGTTGATATGGTGGACTTAATGGGACAACAACCTAATATTGTATATAGGAGGGGTCCCAATATAAAAAAATTTTGGAAAGAGAGAAACACCTCAGTGAAAGTGGTAAAATGACCCCATGTAGTATGTGTAATCAGTGTTGTCATGTATGTTCTGGTTCACAAATTAAAGTAGCTAACAAGACATTTTTTATAAGGGGAAGGTACAGCTGCCACACACAGGCTGTGGTTTACATTGCATTTTGCTCACAGTGTCCTGCTTTCTATGTGGGTAAAACCCACTGCAAACTAGCTCAAAGAATTTATGAGCATTTTTATGAGGTTTCAACCAAGAAAGAATCCAATACACTATTTAGACATCTTAAGATATTTTCAGATCATGTTTTTAAATTTGTAGTGGTGCATCAGGCTAAAAGGGATTCGGGGGGGGGGGGGGGTTAGGAAAATTGGATACTTAACAGCCACACCTATATGTCTAAGTCAAGGACCCTCCCAGATGACCTAAGTGACCACTTATATACATCATCAAGCACAAGGTGGACAACCCCTGCCAGACCACCATTAAAACCATCTGAAATAATAAGAGCTTCAACTCCACCAATTTTCAAAATGAACTTAAAGCTTGCAACTGGTCAATCCTAAAGCACCTTTCACTGGACGATGCGGTAGCGTACCCTTTCATTGGACGATGGGGTAGCGTACCCTTTCAATGGACGATGGGGTAGCGTACCCTTTCAATGGACGATGGGGTAGCGTACCCTTTCACTGGACGATGCAGTAGCGTACTTTAAGTCCACATTCCTTACTATTCTTGATTCTCATGCTCCTGCTCACTCCATTAGAACCAAAACAGAAACTGCTCCGTGGCTCTCATAAGAGACCAAATCTAAAATCATAGCTAGAAATAAGGCATGGGACAAATGGCGTGTCACAACAGACCCACTAGATCAACTCAGATACTGACAGCTAAGGAATCACACAAAAAATCTATTATACTAGACAAAAAAACTTCTACTACCATCTTCAACAAAAAACATCTCAACAAACCTCAAAAGTGTTGGGCAGGGATAAACAAACTTTTTCACTCAGGACAGTCCTCCACTCCTACCCAGTCAGCTTCCAACCATAAATCCTCAGAGGATATTGCAAATACGTTCAATAGTTTCTTCACAGAGACTATGCAATCCCTAGCCAGCCAACTGGCACCCAGCTGCTCCAACCAAAATTCTGACACTGCCAATATATATAAGGGCACTAGAAGAATGGCAACTGACATGGATCATCCTAGGGCCATGAGGACCAGTCGAGCTGGCAGAGTCCGGGTGCCTAGCAAAAGCTGAATAATGAGGAAATTATTCTCTGGGGAGGTAGGGCTACTATCTGTGTGATTGTGTTCAACTGCGTTCCTATGAATTCGATATCCTAGTCATCTTGGATTTCGCCATGTTCACTGCGATTCCCAAGCAATAGAACAGGTACAACATAACCTAAATAGTATGTAGTTGATGCCTTGTGGGTGCCGTTAAGGAGCCAATTGTCCATGTAAGGAAATACTTAGAATCCTTGCAGATGGCGGTGAACTGCAACCACTGCCATGCAATTTGGTGAACACCCGGGGAGCGGTGGTGAGGTCGAAGGGCAGTGCTCTGAATTGGTAATGACTGGCCCCCAGCCTGAAGAGCAGATATCTCCTGGAGCACCTGTCTATGTTGATACGATAGTACAAGTCCTGGAGATCTACAGAGCACATCCAGTCGTCCTTGCACAGAAGTGGCAGAATGGACTGTACCGTAACCATGCGGAACTTCAACTTTACAAATAAATCTAGACTGCAGATACAAGATGGGTCGAAAGTTTCCTGTCTTCTTTGGCACCAAAAAGAAGCATGAGTTAGTTCTGCTTACTAGTTGTTTGGTTGGGACCTGCTGGATGACTCATCTAGAAGTTTTTGAAATTCTAGCAGGCCACTCTCCCTCTGACTGGGTGTCAGGTTGGGGAGATGCTTCTTGGAACTGGGAAAGGAAAAGGGAATACAGTAACCTCTGAAAATTATATTTAACACCCAGGTGTTGTTTGTTATGTTTGAGCAGGCTTCTGGGTGTAACGAAAGTCTGCCCCCGACTGTCTTCAGAGTAGGACAGCCAAGCAGCACTTCAGGAGCCCTGAAAGGACATGTCAGGGAAAGGTTCCCTGAAACCCTGGTTTTGTGGACCTCCTCTCCCTCTGGGGCAGTGTCCATTACTGAATCCTCTCTATCCTTCTAGAAGAGGATTCATCTTGTGAATCAGGAAAAGTCCCTGGGACCCCCAGAACCACATCTTCTTGCCACTCCGTTGGTTCCTAGAGAAGGTCCGCTGGGTGGGTGGGTGGGGGGGGGGGTTTGATCCCAATGGCAGATAAGGTCTTGCCTTCCTGTTCGCTGCAGGTGAGAGTCTCTTTTACTGATGGCCCAAACAAGGAGGAACAATCAAAGGGGGGTGTTGATGAACGACACCCTAAACGGGATCCGCAAACCTGCATACCCTCATCCATGCATGTCTCCTGAGAGCTATGCTCGAACTAGCCACATATGAGGTTCCTTCCGCAGTGTGGGAGATTAACTTCAACAGGGAGTTAGCGATGAAGGACAGTGGTCAGGTGGGGAGAGACCTTTTTAAGGTCTTCCTCCAACAGCAACTGTGTCAGAGAGCTAGAGATTTCCTTAATCAGATCTCTCTGAAGACGCACAGTGGAGCTCTGTATGGTGAGTTCTTTATTCGTGGCTGCCGACACCACAATGGCATCAACCGGGACACCTTTACTCCATAAAGGGCAGTCCTTGGGGGAGGGTGCAAAGATATTTGCCCACACGTCTGGGAATTGGTTCCATGGTGTCAGGCTCCACCGACAAAGCCTGGTGGGAGACAATGTCAATGAGCTGGTCCAACATGTAGATGGTCCCATCCCAAATGCCTCCAGGAACACTGGCTCCTCCAAGGAAGGGGGTTGAGAAGACCAGCCACCCTTTTACTTCAGAACTTCTAAGATATCCCCAAAGGAAATATCATCAGGTGGAGATGGAGGGACCCTTCCTCTTTGTCAAAATTAGTGTCCTCTGCCAACGATGCCAACAGAGAGTCCAGGTACTTCCTCTTGCACTGGCACTTCCAGGAAACCTCCGTGGGGTACTCGGAGGTAGGCTTGGAAGATAGGAGGACCCCCTTGCTGAGATGTAGGCTGGAGGCTCTCTGGGAGGGGCTGACCATGGAATGGACAGACGAGAACAAATCTCTGATTCACAAGGGATTGGCTGGGGCCTGGCAGAAAACTGGCCATGCCTTCAGGGGTAGAGAATACCCTCTCTGCCACCTGGAAGGCCAACAATGCTGAGAGAACCTGCCCTCCAACCCCAGGAGCCAAAGCTGCCACAGGAGAAAAGGACGAGGTCATCCTAGACCAGACACCTCCAGAAGGCAATGGCCTTGAGCTGTCGAAGGTCGAGGCCCCCAGGGGAAGGGACGGCTATGAAAAGGTCGGAGCCAACACCAGCCCAAAGGACCCTGCGCCAACATCTCAGATCCTGGACCCACTCTGTAGAAATCAGGGACAAACAGGTCAGGGACACTGTTGGAGTCGAAGAAAGGGATATTCCGCACTCCAATGCTGGCCCACTTGGGAGTATCAGGCCTTGAAGCTCCAAAGCTGAAGACTGGATCAGAGGAGGAGGTTGCGGTATCAGGGATGAGTTCTCACTGATCCAGCATGGGTCGGAGATGCCAAGATCCCCAGCTGCAGCTGGGCTTTGTGAGAAAGCTCATCATGGTGACAAGCTGAGCCAGTCTGGACAGGTGAGGGTAGGGTAATTTGGTCTGACGTGGAGTATGGCTCTGGGACCTCTGATCTGGGTGTGTCTAACACGGAATCCGCTCTGGAGATGACTAGCTGTGGATCTGTACCGTCTCCACAGGCTCCAACTGACTGCTTGGACCCAAAGTTTGAGGGTACGGCAGAAGAACTCGTTTAGTCAATGCCAGCTCCACTGGATCAGAGGGCACTCTCGGACCTGGAGAGAAGCAAGAGCAGGAGGGATCCAAGGACGATGGATCCGATAGCCTCCTGTGCTTCTTGGGAGCAGAATCCATTGTCCCCGAACTAACCGAGGGAGTGTGCTTCTTCAGTACAGGGGTCTGGGTTCTGGAAGCCTGGAGAAGACCTCTCAATAAGAGTTTATTGCTTCAGTCAGTGAGACCGCAGGGATTGAAGGCCAAGCAGATACAGCATGGCATCTCCAAGTGCCCCAGATACAGGCAATACAGACATATCTTGTGGGCATCCAACTGGGAAATCGTAAACCCACAAAAGGCACACCTCTTAAAACCAGAGGGTTTATCAAGCTTGTCAGACATGCGAGAGAGATAGCGCACACACAAACTATTCACTAACCAACTGATACAGGGAAAGGTTTTTTTTTTTTTAAACAAATAAAAAAAAAAAGAGAGAGAGAGAAACAGGGAAATGGAAGGTAGAGGCGGAAGGTGGAAAAAGACCCTAACGCCAGTGAAAACTCTGACAAGAAAAAAATGAGGTTAATATTGCAGATACAAAAAAGCTATAAACTAACTAGGAGAGAAAAAGAGCTAATGCGATTACAGAAGTAAATGGAAAATTTTACTTAGTTTAAAGGAGGCTTGAAATCTCGTCTGTGCTGCATAAGGCAAATGAGATCTGAGGGTTTGAAGAGGAATGAGGCATTATGGGAGAGGACGGATCCGAAGACCCATTCATGATGCATAATAAAATGGACTATAAGATGACAAGCTTGCAAATTCTTGGTTCCAAACAAACAAAAGAAAAACACACACACACCCACAATCAAAAAAGATCACAGAGCATAACTCAATTGAAATTCCAACCATAACCAACATACATCCAAAAAAGGGAGACAGTGGGTGGGTACTGCTAGCAAGGAAGTGTGTTCTATGAACATCTACTGTTACAGGTAAGTAGGACTTGCGCAACTGTATCGTAATCAACACACTGCATTGTTGGCATATGGGTACATTTTCAAAGCTTGCATGGATAAGGGTCCAGCAGCCCCTGTAAAACCATCTTAACAAAGCCTGCTCTAGATTTAGAAAAGGCATCCAGCTTGTAATGTTTCATAAAGGTATGGACAGAGGACCAAGGTCAGTGATCATCGTTTCTATCCTTGCCCAGATAGATTCTGGCTATCTGGATCGAGGTACCAGAGAAGTAATGGTGTGTCCAGGGACCATGGGCCACATAGGAGAGAGCACAGTCAGAGGCATTTGGCTGGTCCTTCAGCATCATGTTCCCATCTGGACACTCATGTCATCATCGTGCAAAGTGTAAAAAGTGATCTGGATGGCAGGCGGCAAGAGATGCATAACAGGCAGTGCAAGGATGGGTCCTCCCCTCTCCACAAGGGCATGGACCCCATCCCTCCACCTGTGAAAAAAGCTTGGCTGATTCAATAGATTGCAGCTTTTTGTTGCTTTGCTACATGCAAAACCCTGATCCAGAAATCAAGTAGTCAACAAATGACAAACGATTTAGCACCCAGTTCCACGAAAGTTTGGTGCACTGCTAAAGAGAGGTTGCCCCTTCTATCTGCACTCAGACCCAGTGACTGGCACTCCCCACTGACCTTGCGGCCAGCTATCCCTGGCCAACCGGAGTTCTGTGGCACTGTGGTACAGCTACATTTAAGCGGGATTCTGACTTCAAGGTATTCAGTCATAATCCCACAGACAGTTTCGCACCCTTGGCTCCACAGCAAAGCACATACACCAAATGTCTGAACCTGTGATTCCTCTTGCACAGCGCAGGATTACTATACTGCAACAACTTAGCAGAATAAAACTAACCCGTCTCATGACATTCTAAACCCAGTTCATGTTATTAGTGGGTGAACAATCCAATGCTTGGTGAATTCTGCTTCACAAATGATAGAAAGATCCAACATCCAAGAATCAAAAAGCAGCGTCACCCTGAATGCTTGGCCGTCACAAAACCCAAAATTCTAGGAGGATTGTGAGGGTCTGCTATCATGGTCTGTATTCCTACCGAAAATGATCAAGTTAGTTTTTCCCTTCTGCTCCATGGGAGGTTTCTGTCCTCCTTCAGCTCACCTTAGGACACCTGTTTCACTTTTTGATAGGTGCACTGGCCCAGTCAAATTTCCCACATGACACGGTGCCCTGGAGCACATAGCACCTGGACACCCAAGTGCTTGGAGCCACAAGCAATAGCCCCAATGGTTTCACCCCACAGCCTTACCAGGTAAGTGAAAAAAAAATAACAGTACTGGTATTTCACTGGCAGCCAAGGCCTCCCACTTATTCTACACCTCTCATGTCTCCTCACAGTGCCAGACTAAAGTCAAGCTATGGAGAATCTTCTTTTCCCTGCTGATTTTGTCAAGTTTGTTTCCTTGGCTGCGGTTTCACTAGATAGAGGCAGGAACAGTGGGAAACTCATTCATCCACTCATGAAAGCCACTAGTTGGATGACATGACATTTAGCTACTGTAAGAAAGTCACAGTTACTACCACCATTTATCTGTTCTTCATTGAATTTCCTCACTTTGACATTCAGACCACTGGGCAGAACTCACATCATGTCAACACCCATCTGAGCCCTTCTCGATGCTTTGTTTTAATTCAACAGTTAGACTCCCCTGGTTGGCAGCAGTTCTAAGACAGCTGCTAGGGCAATCCATGGGAAGGGCCAGGCGCACATCCAAAGCCACTGCCATCCTTGCCCCACAAGGGGAGAACACAGCAAGGGACACCTCATCCAGTCACTGCACATGCCCAGCACTGCTTCATGCCCAAGCCTGACGCGGCCATTAGAGCCAGTCCTTATTCCGAATTTAAGGATGAGGTTTGCTGACTTTCCTTACCTACACTGTTCTAACATGCCAGAGGCTGTTCACCTTGCAGACCTGCTGCGAACAGGAGTATAGCCCAGCACAAGACTTACACCCTCTACTCTGGATTTTCAATAGGCATCGTGAGCTCACCTGATGCCACTGGAAACACTTTCCAAAGTGCAGGCCTCTCTCTCAAGGTGATCCCATTCCAGGGTGCCCTGCCTTTTACAAAGAGAACTCTGACAGGGTCCCCCGCTGGCTTTTCCAGGATCATCTGAATCACCACACTGGATGCCCTGAGGCACCCACCTCCACCTCTCTGGATTTGAGAATCTAAACCCGTCTCCCTTTCAACTGCCTGTCTCTCAGGACAGATTAATCCATGTCCAACTGCTGTTTATATGGAACCAGACTCCTCTTCAGCATTCAAAGCTCTCATTTGAATATTTGCTACTACCACTACCATCTGCACCTGGGCCCTCGCCCTGAGCTTCAGTGCAACTGCGGCAGCCCTTCTACTCCTTGTGGCATAGCCCCCTCTGCTACCAGCGAAGGACGAATATGGGCCTGATGTCCCAACTCCACAACACCCATTTTCAAGACTACTTGATTTGGCAGGTGAGTTGTTACACTCCCCATATTCTAACTTCCATAGGCACTGTCTTACCATAAATATCACTTGTAATCCACAAAACGAAGCAGCTTTTCAGACAAAACAATAAAGCCCCGAGCTGTGTTTCTGTGGAATAAAGTGAACTAAAGTGTGCTGAGCCATCCGTGGGTTTTTTTTTCACAATTTTCTAAGCTTGCCCTGCTCAGGGGCTTTATTGTTTTGCCTGAAAAGCTGCTTAGTTTTGTGGATTACAAGTTTTATTTGGTAGCTGCTGTGAATTTTGTTTTTTCTTACCATCAATATCAACAAACACCTTTTTTGGGGTCTAATGAGTATTGGCATCGGGCACTTTAACCTGATGTTCGGTTCACCCCAGAGTGCCAGTTCTGCCTACCAAAAATAGCTCACTAAAAACTCACATTCCACACCTGGCTCCACCATGCCAACGAGTCAGGCTTCTTACCCATTTAAAGTCTGAGAATAGACTGAAATCATTTTGGCCCCAAGACCTCTAATCATTCACTTTACCAGATACAACTGTGTCTGGTGATCATGAGCTTTCCCGAAGAAAACTTTGGTGGGAACCTGCTATTAGACAGCTCAATTAGTCTTTCGCTTGTCTACTCAAGTCCGATGACTTATTTACAACTCAAGACCACTACGGACCTCTGCCAGTTTCCTCTAACTTTGCCCTGCCAAGGCATAGTTCACCATCTTTCCAGTCCCACCAGGTAATCTCACATTTCACCACCCCGACAGTATAGGTGAGACAGCCCAAGGATCCCACCACACCCAGTGCTTGTTAACCCTCACTTTAATTGTGCTGTGGGGTCTCCTGTCCATCTTCAGACTCATGCACCTGTTAGACTCTGATCCATGTTTCAAGATGTTACAGGTATATCACCAACATTGCAATGGACCCCAGTCAACCATTATGAGCCTCCCAGCAAATCATTGGATTGTGTTTTGCTGCACTGACGTTGTGTTGGTTGTACCAGTTTTTGTACCTGCTTTTACAAGAATAAATATCCATTATTGCTGTAGAAACTTGGAGCAAATTCTTCAGCGTGGAATTATTGATGAAAGTTACAACAGTGAACATTTTCTTGTAAGGAGGTAACGTGCATAAGCTGTGGTTTACTCCGACCGTGGAACTTCCTGGTCGTTTATTACTAGTGGCAGGATGAGGTTGGACTGCACTGATGGCAGTCCAGTGCCACTGACTGTCCCTGTCAGGACTGTCAGGCCCCTGTGATGGTGAGGCAGAAGGTGCATTAGCAGTCATCTCTCACAACCCCAGGGCATGGGCAACAGCTGCTGTCAAGAACTGTAGCACTCCTCCCAGGAAGGCAACCACCTTTCTGACGGCCTTCCTAGCCTACCTGCAGCCAGTCATGGCACACCATCACAAATTCAATGTGCCCAATGGTGACTGAAGTGCCCAGAGCCAGTCTCCAACCTCCAAAGGGTGAAGAAGATCCGCTTTCCCAGTGGTCGACATGGCCACCGTGTTGAATCCTCTGGACAAATTGTTCACACTCCATTTGTTTACCTCTGAATGGTTTCACACTCAAACTGTCTTGTCAAAATTATTTCATCTTTCCTTTATGGTATTTTGAGTAAAGGTCTTATAACAGTGTTTAGCCTAAGAGGGAGTTTATCACCTGCTTCAGGCTGCATTCACAAATAACTCAACCTTCAGAAGACCTGATACTGGCATACTGGGGAAGCTACCAGCCTCACACATCAGTGGGCTGAGCCTCGATCACAAGGACTTGGGCCCCAAGGCAGTGCCAGGGAGACAGACTTCCATACACTACATTTGCTTATGCCGTCACCTGGGCAGGAATTTGGCTTTGTGCATTTCTCTCTCCACCCGGCAACACTGAGGGAATCCTGGTTCATTTCTTTTTCTCTGCTTAGTAACATGCTTACAATTCAGCAGGTCGCCACATCTGATTCAAAGTCATGTTCCAATCCAGCTGTAAAGGATGGTAACCATCTTGCATGTGTAAAGTAGGACTGGCGCTCCCCAGACTGAGGTAGGAGGAGTAGGACCACTTGGGGCATGGAAATATGGTAGGAAACAGCTGTGCCCCTCAGCAGGGCAGACAAGTGGTGGACTACTGACAGCCTCTGGGAGTAAACTGAATGTACACTGTCCCCCCCATCTGGGAGACATATGGGGCTCACAGGATGGACTTCCAAACTCAATGAACTCAACTGAGCAGGCAGAGGCTCCTCTGTCCAAGTCTCACCATGAGGGGGATGTGGAGCCCATGATGGGCTCCTAGAACACCCCAGCCATGCCCTCAGGAGACATCCATGGGCCAATGAAGGCATGACAACCCTCAGGCAGGTGTAGCCCAGGGAGCGTCTACGATCATTGTGTTCTTCAATTCACATTAGTTCTTGAAGCTAGCTCCTCTGTACAGACAGAAGCCCTCCATAACTGGAGTCAGTGAAGAGGCTGCTGGACTCACAGTAAGACTAGCGGGCTCAGTACCATTGGCTTCTGCTGGGGAAGTGCACGGCAAGAGAGTAAGAAGAGGCATCTCCCAAGGATGGCAACATCCCAGGACCTTGACGTTAATGATCCTTCCACAGTTTCACATACGGAATCCTTGCTACATCTTTTATTTTCTCTAGATAGTCAAGCTTGATCATATTCTTAGTTCACCGGCACAGCAGTGACCAACTCCAGTGATGCCAATCCCTGGACCTCACTAAACCACCCAAATTAGCAATAGCGATCGGTGATGTGTACAAAGGGCAGGGACCTAATCAATAAAGAAGTTATGTACTCACCATAATGTTCCATGTTTGCAGTCCATCTCGTCCTTCATTCTTACATGTAGGTTCGGAGCCGATCATCGGCTCCGACTCGGATGATTAAAAAGCTCAAAGTCTCTCAGTTGGCTCGTGGCAAGGTAGGTATCCCATAGTGCACTAGTAAGAATCCCCAGATTTGCTGCTGTCTATAAAAGTGATAGAAAAAATCTCCACAAGGTACAACAAAGATGAAAGGTCTCCATACTACAAAAGAGAAATACTATCTTGTCTCCAGATCCTCCAAGGATATATGGATAGGGGTAGGTGGGTGGGTTCGTAAGAATGAAGGGCGAGATGGACTACAAACATGGCACGTTATGGTGAGTACATAACTTCTTTATGTTCTGTATTCCTAATCTCACCTTCATTCTTACATGTGGGACAGCGTCCCTAGCACCTTTTTCCTCGGGTGGCTCACGAGAATATACTCCTAAGAACCGTGGAACCAAAGGAGGCTCTACCCCTGGAGGCCAAGTCCAATTTGTAATGAGTAATAAATGTATGAGGGGTAGCTTAAGTGGTTGCTGCATAAATACTGTCAATTGGGACTCTGGCTTGAAAGGCAGCAGATGTGGATAAGGATCTGGTAGAATGAGCCTTAACTTTAAACAGGAGTTCCTTGCCATTGGAAGAGTAAATAAACGAGAATACACTTTGAAATCCAATTGGATAGAGTTATCTTAGAGACTGGCATACCATTTCTTGTGTCAGAAAAGGATACAATTGGTCTGATTTTCTAAGTTCCTTGGTTCTATGTAGATACAACCTTAACTGTCTGTGAACATCAAGTTGATAAAATTTATATTCTGCACTATTTGAATGATTAAGAAAAAATACTGGCAATTCTATTGTTTGATTCAAATTAGACAGAGCAAACCTTGGGGATGAAGGACAGACCTGTACAAAGGGAAACTCTCTCTATGAAAAATCAAGTAAGGAGGTTTGACTGACAGTGCTTGTAACTCTGACAACTCTTCTGACGGATGTAACAGCTACTAGAAAAATGGTCTTCCAACAAAGGAACTTCAGTTCACAGGAATGTGAGGGTTCAAAAGGCGGTGAAGTAAGTTTGGACAGAACAAAACTGAGATCCCAAGGAGATACAGGTTCCTGAAAAGGAGGTCTTAGCAAGGTAGTGCCTTTAAGGAAAGTTTTACACAATCTGTGAGTCATAAGATTAGGCTCATGTTGTCCCAAATGAAAAGTGGAGATCGCTGCCAGCTGAACTTTGTCGCAGCAGCGGGTTCATATCACGTTATCGAAAGCCGATAATGTCGAATGCCATAATGTCGAACCCTATACAGCAAACGCTAAAAATAGCAAAGCTGCAGAACATCGAATTTTTTCCTAGGGAAAGAATTTGGTTGTCCGTTTCTGTGGCTTCGCTATTTTTAGCACTGTGGTGGAAAGTTACGGGGGTTCAGGTAAGTGTGTGGTTGTGTGGACGTTATTTTTAGGGCGCGGGTTACGTGAGTTAGGGCGCTGGTGAGGTGAGTGTGCGATAGTGACGGACCTTAGGGTTAGGGTTGGGTTACGGTAAGTGGGTAGAAAGTAGTGTTTGTATAGTTTAGTGTAGGGTTAGATGTATGATTTTAAGTGTAAGTGTGTGGATTGCTGTTTTTTTGGTGTGCCTGTGTTGTGTGAATGTGTTTCAGAATAGCAAATGTTTTCCCTGGGAAAAAATTCGCTGTTCTGAATGTTCGATATTGTGTGCTTTAGATTATTTAGGTTCGATTAAATGGTATTCAGTGTTTTCGGCTTTCGGTGATGCAATATAAACGCGCAGCAGCTGATCCCTGGTGAAAAAGTTTGGTTAGGAATTCTAACACCAAGGGAATGGAGGCTGTGTAAGGATCTACATTTTACTCTTTTGCCCAGATGGAAAATCTTTTCCATTTGCTAGCGTATAATTTCCTCATGGAAGGCTTGTGCGAAGATGCAAGGATTTGGGTAACTGCAGGTGAAAAATCATGAAGCCTGACTAGGGATGGAATTGGAGCAGCCATGCTGTCAAGTTGAAGGTGTGGAGGGTGCCTGACATGTGTCAAGAGGTCTGCAACTGGCTTCAGAGTCAATGGATTGTCTAGAAGGTGAGGCCCGAGAAAGGGGATCCAAATCTGACGAGGCCAGTAAGGAGTAGTAAGAATCATTCTGCATCCCAAGGTCTTTGCTTTCTGGATCACCTTCGATATCAGCAGAAAGGGGGGACATGCATAAAGAAGTCCCGGAGGCCAATTGTGAACAAGTGCGTCTCTCGGTGTCTCACCCGGAGGGGGGATAAGGGAGAAGTAGCTGCTGCATTTGGTGATGATTGGACTGGCAAACAGATCGCAGCAAGGCTGTCCGCATTTGCAGAAAATCTGTTCCATGACTTTCTAATTCAAAGACCACTCGTGAGGCATCAAGATTCCCTGCTGAGCTTGTCGGCTATCACACTGGTAGTCCCCGCGATATGTGTTGCCACTAGAAAGCGTTGGGAAGATATCTACCCACTGCCAAACACGAAGAGCCTCTCGATATAGGGGGTAGGAGATCTGGTTCCTCCTAGTTTTTTTAGATAGCATACCACTGACATATTGTCCGAATGGACTGCTATCGCCCTAGAGGAAGAAAGTCATGAAGTGCTTGCAACACTAGTAGCACTGCTCTCATCTCTAGGACACTGATATGCAAGTGAGCCTCGTGATCTTGCCATGTGCCTTGGACAGTTCTGCCTAGATAATGCCCCTCCCCCAACCCTATCTGGAAGGCATCTGTGGTCACAGTAGCAACGGGTTGGCGAGGAAGGAAAGGTGTTCCTGTTAGGTGAGCGGGCTGAATCCACCAACAAAAGTCCTTTTTGCAAGATTCTGTTATCAGAATAGGATGAGACAGAGGTAGTTGTTGAAGAGACCACTGGGAAAAGAGTAGCCATTGAAGAATTCACATATTATAATACTTATTGAAATAATCACATATTCTGGCTAGTGGAACTAGAGTTATGGTAGAAGCCATGGTCTCTAAACGTTTCAGCACTGTCATGACTGGCTCTTTGTTGAGGAAGTAGACTGTATATCTGTTGTCTGAGATTTTGTATTTTGTTTGCAGGAAGACGAGCCATCATGGCAACTGTGTATTTTTGCTCCTATAAAAGTCACATATTGAGAGGGCGACAAGGCAGACTTTTCCCAATTTATCGTAATCCTTAGTTGAGTGCATAACTGGATGGTTGAATCCCTGGCTTGTAGAAGTAGGTGCCTGGTGGTGGCAGTCAGTAGCCAGTTGTCCAGGTACGGAAACATTTGGAATCCAAGACTTCTCAAGTGAGCTGTCACTACCGCCATGCATTTGGTGAACACCCTGGGGGCTGTGGTGAGACCAAAGAGCAGAGCACGAAATTGGTAATGACTGGCTCCCAGACGGAAGCGTAAATGACTCCTCGATGCTCTGTCCATGTGGTAGTACGCATCTTGGAGGTCTACGGAGCACATCCAATTGTCTTTCCCAAACAGAGGGAGTACAGACTGCAGTGTTACCATTCAGAACTTGGACTTCTTCACTGATTCATTTAATTTGCTGAGGTCCAAAATGGGCCTCCAGTCCCCTGTTCATTTTGGCACTAAAATGAATCTGGAGTAAGTTCCGAATCCTACCTGGTCTCCAGGGACGGTCTGGATGACTCTCTTTATAAGCAACTTTTGAACTTCTATGGTTGCTTGATCCCTGTGATTGGGTGGAACATCTGGGATTTTCTTGGTGGTATGGGGTGGGAGAAAGAAGGGTATGGAATATCCTTAGGTGATTATTCTTTGCACCCATTTGTCTTGGGTAATGTTGAGCCAGGCTTCTGGCTACAAAGATAAGTGACCCCTGGACTGGCTCCAGAGAAACGCAGTCGGGCCCCACATCAGGAGCGCTGATAGGGACGTCCATGAAAGGAATCACGGCCACCCTGATTTTGTGGGGCCCCCTGCCTCTAGGGCAACATCTACCATTAGTTCCTCCTCCTCTGCCTCTGAAGGAGGAATCACCCTGTGCGTCCAGGAAAAATCTCTGGGATTTCTTGAACCACATTTTCCCGCCTCTCTGACCCTTGGGGTATGGTCTAGAAGGGACGGAAAAATGTACTCCTACGGCAGAGAGTTTTCCCTTCCTGCTCGCACCTAGTGAGTGCATCTTTTACCTTTGGTCCAAGCAAAGAGGAACCGTCAAAGGGGGCGTTGATAAAAGTAGATTTGAAGGGCTCCGCAAAGTTACATAAACATATCCAGGAGTGTCTCCTAAGGGAAACTCCTGAACCCACTGTCCTACTCGCTCCATCTGCTACATAGGATATCAGACTCTCGGAGGAGTCAACAATGGAGTTTAAGGTGGACAACAAAGCAGTAACTTTCTCAGGGACTCCTTCAGTTGATGTACCTTGGAGAGCATCTCCTAGCTCCTTTAACAGATCTCTTTGAAGCCTAGTAAAATGAGTGAGGTAATTCAGCGATCTGAGTGTAAAAGCCACTGAAGAAAAGATATGCTTCCCGTATCTATCCATCGTTTGAGACTCCTTGTTCAGTGGATGGACAGATGTAGAATCTCCGCTAGGTCTTTCTTTGTGGCTGCCGCCACCCACCATGGCATCTACAGGCACACCTTTGGTCAAAAAATTCCTTCTCTTTGGGGGCTGAAATAAATTTGTTGGGCCTTCTGAGTACTGGTTCCACGGCATGACGCCTCTCTGTTTCAGGATGGCATGCCGCCTCTCTGTTTCAGAATCCCTAAGACATCTACAAAGGAGACATCAGAGGAGGACCCTTCTGACTACTCGAGATCAGTGTCAGAGGTGATGGACTCATCAGTGGAGCCTACATGCTTCCTCTTGCAAGTTCTCTTCCGAGGGTGCTCTTCAGAAGGGCATTCTGAGGAGGTCTTGGAAGACTGGGGGCCAACCAATGGGGGCTTCTGAGACTGCAGGTATCTGTTGTCAAAAAAGAGAGATGGTGCTGAGACAGAGGTCGGTGCTTGAGGGGGAAGAGCATCGGTACCCTTGTGCAGAGCTGATGACCTAGACAGAATGCTTCACATCATCTGGAATGCAGATCTCTCTGGCTCAGAGGACAGTCCCAGTTCCGAGGAAATGGCAGTAGCTCTCGGCTCCCAGATGGATGTAGGATCCGAGCTCAGCCTAGCCAATACACCAAGAGGTAGGCTCAGAACCGAAGAAGTTCGGGTCCAAGCGTCCCTGTCAGGGCAGACTGGTGAGCTTCGGCTCCTAGACACCAAGGATGGCACCAAAGGTGTCAGAGTGGAACTCAGCTCAGAGACAGATACAACAGGTGCTGGAACCGAGGGTTCCACAACAAGTGGCACCAAAAGCTCTGTCTCCGAAAGACCAACATGGCTCGGAGGAGGAACAGCAACAGGGAGAATGGTCTTAGATGGCTCCGGAACCGACTGGGTCGGAGCCAGCAACAATTTTGGTAACGCTGACTACTTCAAGAGTCTAAGCACTACTCTCTCTACATCCTCTTCAGAAAGGCTCTTGGAGGATCTGGACGATAAGGTAGGCGACCTAGATCTCTGCAATATAGGAGATCTTAAGGTTGGGGAAACCGGCAATAATTCTCTGGACCGACTCAAAGGTAAATTCTCAGCGGTCAGCTCCGAAAAACTTGGGGCCGACACTGGAGTGTTAATATCGATAACCTCAACCCGCTCAGAGGGCAGTGGAACCGACTAGGTAGAAGGCTTGTCCAATACCAATACTTTCTGAGGAGGTCCAGATAAAATAGTCAGAGCAGGAGAATGTCTCTTGGCCGACTTGACCTCTTTCTTTGAGGGAGACTTGGAGTGTGAGGATGAAGAGCTGGCTAAATCTTCCTCAAAGGAAGGCTTATGGAGACCTTTCAGGATTAGTTTGTTTTTCCTTTTTTGGAGAACTCAAGAGCTGAAAGAGTGACTGAAAGAACATGTTTCCTGAAGATGAATGGCACCGAGACAGCAAACACTGTTACTATGTCCGTCAGTTATAGACATTTTTAGGAGCACTTAAGACACTTTTTAAAACCCGAAGGTTTATGATCTTTAGATATGCTTCACACAAACAGAACACTAGAGAAAGCAGAAGAAGAGGACAAGGTCCTCTAACTTAAACGGACCTAGATGTAAAACAGGAAGGAAGCTAATTCAAGAAGAAAAACTACCACAGGCTAATTACTAGCTAATAAGAAGCAAACAACACTGCACATGAGAATACTATTCTAGTGAAATACAATACTAGAAAAAAGGTCCTAACACAAACACGGACCTGCGCTAACAGAAATAACTATCTCTAAAAACTAGCACACAGAAAGGGATACCACTCTGAGAACAAAATGGGCCAAGCAACGGCCAACAAGTTCTCAACAATAACTTCAGAAAAATGCCAAACACATACTACTATTTACTACTTATAACTACGACTAAGCTAGGTAAACTAAGCGAATACTATAAGCAAAAAATATCAGTAAGAAGAATAATAATGGAAATATCCAACTTAGCCACAGCCAAGAAAGAAGCACTTCTGAACTTGTAGACGCGGCAAACAAGATCTGGGGATTCTTACTAGTGCACTATGGGATACCTACCTTGCCACGAGCCAACTGAGAGACTGTGAGCTTTGTAATCAGCCGAGTCGAAGCAGAGGGTCGGCTCCGAACCCACATGTAAGAATGAAGGCAAGATAGGACTACAGAACATGCAAGCTTATGACCCGCACTTACTGAGACTTCTTCATTTATGGGAAATTGCAATCTCCAGTTCTTACTACATAAACGGGGTTCAGTGGATTACCTGAACTGTTCAGCCACATGCAGACACATGCTGATCCATTCAGTATAGCACTCGTGCAGCCCGGACATCTAAGAGCATCAAAGACCTTATATTGTTCAATCTTGTGGGGCTGATAGCCACTTGTCCCTCTAAGAAATTGGAGACATCTGCATAAGGCCGCATAACTAGTTAGCATGGCGGAGTCTAGTTCATTATCAGAATTAACCAGACAAATTGCTCCACCAACTAAGAACGGCCATGCACCACCACTCACAGAATCAAGAAAGAACTATAAATCTGTCAATCCTTTCCATACCACACCAGGTGAGGTTTGTCGTGTTGAGTCAAATTAAGCTGCACGCTCCCAATCAGGTCATGGGAATAATACCACTGGATTTCTATTCAGCACTGTTTATGATTGGAACTACAATGGTATTTGATTGTTCCTGACTAATGAAAACATCCTTGGCAAATGATTTTGCTTTTGTTCATCTTGTGTCACTCCAAGAACTTCACCTCTAGTGGCACAATTCGAATGCCCCAGACTGTCCGACTTAATCATGGCCCCAGTTCTAAAAACCAGGAAAATAGAACCAAAGTCCTATTGTATTATTCCTAACTGAAGTATTCAACCGACCAGCCTGCTTTTACCACACTAATTTTTTCAAAATAAATGCTTCAGACCACTAAGACCATCTGTTAACAGCGTTGAAGGAGTGCCGAAAGGCAGGGGCCGTGGTAGTTCACCTAGCTGTGCACTGCCAGCCCGATCCCAAACTCCAACTAACGAGTATATGCTACTACAGCTAGATTTACCACTGCTAACGGCACCAGCCTTGCCCTCCAATACATCCTCATTGTAGGATTTAAAAGTGTACTCACTCTAATTATAGGGCCTAGAAAAAGTCCTGCATTATTTTTCGTCACTACTTCCCAGAACTGGGAGTGGGTAATTTGAGTGCCTGCTGCCTTCCTTGGATGTGGTAGCCATTTCTCAGGCTCCCTCTCCAGAATCAAACACAGATTCCCAGTTACCCGTGGTAACCATGGTATTTGTACACAGGGCAGACATTCAAATGTCACACCACCACCACTAGGGCACATGATCAGCCAGACTTCATCTAGTTACCAAAGCTAACATGCCGAGACCCAGATTTGTTTGGTCTGATACATGAAAGCATCCCCAGAAGTCAGCAAGCATTAGCTCTACAATTACCACAGTTATCCAAAGCAACAGTGCAGCGATCAAATGAACCATAACTGATTTAATGAGCCATTCACAGTTTTACTGTACCATTCATTTGTAGTGAGACTTGCATACCTTAGTCTTTGAGACAAGCATGCATTACTAGCAGGATTAACCAGACAAAAGCACCTTGGTGGGCAAAAGGAGAAGAGACCAGAGCCCAGATATCTGCAACTGAGGCTTCTCGCCCTGCAGACGGGGCACCCTGTGTGCTGTTTGGAGGCTGGCCCCGTGACCCTGGACAGCTAAAAGGTAGCCATCACATGGGTAAACCTTGCAGAATGTAACTGTAGAAATGGTGAACCTCCTGTACATGGTACACCCCAGCACATGATAGGACCCCTTCACCATGGACCAGACTCAGTCTTGCCTCGAGTTTCCACAGGAGGTGAGGGAATACTCCACTCCCCAACCCTTGGAATACTCCCTGGGTGGAGAAGCCTACCTTGTGCATAGTGACCCAGACAGCCACACTACAGGGGCCCTCTGCCAGCGGGAGGCTGTCAACCTGACTGATCAATGGTGATGGGAACAAGGATAGGGCCCAAGGGATGCACCGCAACAACATGGGGATATCAGTGCTCTGTTACAGACTGAAGGAGCAAGGTCTGAGGGAGGCACCTCGACCCTGTGTCAAGACCCGGGGCAGTCATTTCGGGCTGGAAACTGGCCTTGGATACGCCATACCACCTGTACATCAATAACTACAGGCTACATGACTGTGCTAGACCATACGTGTCCTCAGGCCCTTTGGGGGCAAAGAACCACTGAACGTGACACCCCCTTGGAACTACTCAAGGTTGCAGATGGGCAGATCCATTCTCATCCAGACTTCCTTATTACTGATCCAGAACCTCATGGCGGACGGTTATTTTTCAGGACTGGCAGCCCAAGGACAGGGATTTGCACTCTCCTGTAGGCCTGCTTAACTGCATCTGAACACCCATGCCCTCAGGCCTCTAAGGGGACCTTCCCTCTGATTACTACCAACTTGATAAACTACTTTCAGCCTCACAGAGGTAGATCTGCTCTTATCCAGACTGCTGTGGAGGGGGACTTTGTCTCTGGCGTGCACTGGAGATTTCCAGGAAGGGGGCCCCACCTCTGCTCCCACATCTCCCATTTCCCAAACAGCAGCTGTCCCTGGCATGCAGGACACCACTATCCTGCACTCTCACAGATTTCTGTCTAAATGGACCTCTCTGAGTTGCCATTTCAACCCAGCCGAGAGCTCTCCCTCTTCATCTGCAGTCCCCTATTAGGGTTCATTACCCTTCCACATCTCCTACAGCCTGCCTGATTGCATCAGATTGCTCGTACCCATGGGTTTCAGGTGACCCTAACCAGATCCTGCCCGACCTCATGGAAGTCCCCTCGGCCACGCATGGGAAGATCCACTCTCATCCTGACTTCCAAGGAAGGGACTCAGTCTCTGGTGGCACCAGAGACTTCCACGGAGGAGACCCACCCTGTTCCCACCTGTCTCAAACAGGAACTCCTGTCCGAAGGACACCACAGCCCTGCTCCCTTCTTGGCTTGCATCTGGGCTGAACCTCTCCAACATGTTGCTCCTCCCCAGCTCAAATTACTTGCACCCCGCTGTGGGCTCCTTCCAGCATCTCCTCTGCTTCTCTATACTGCAGGCTACCCAACTGTGTTGGACTGCACCTTCCCTATGGCCTCTCTGAGGACAGATCCCCAGATTCTGTAAGGTCCCACAGGACTCCACTTGGCAGAGGAGGTGCAGATCTGCTCTCATACGGACTTTCACTTTGCCCCGTATTACTGATCCAGGGAGACTTATTTTTTTAAGTACAGCAACCTGAGGTCAGGGACTCCTGTTTTCCTGCAAGCTGCCTAATATCATTAGATCACCCATGGTGCTACTTCTAGGATACTTCAGAGTCCACTCCTTTCCAATGTGCCATTATCTTGCCTGGATTCGTCTTACCATGGTGGGTTTAACAAAAATTACCAAAGGGCAACCAACAAACAATGGTTTGCTTAGAGACAGGTTGACCCTGCTTTGCTCCTGTGTAGAGAATAAAGTGTCTTTCAGCCTTCTTAAAGGGTTCTGTTCTTTCAAGGTAGTAGCTAAGCTGCTGATGTACACCCAGAGTATGAAATATCCTCTCTCCCTTATTCTTAGGTTCTGAAGAACACAGGGTGTCAACAGACTGAGGGTGAATTCAAAGACCATTTTCAGCATGAATTACAGATTATTCTGCATGATGATCCTATCCCTATTTAAAATTGAGCAAGGCTGTCGCACTATGACAGCTTGGAACTCAGAGGTCAATTTTTCCAGAACGCAGCTGAGATCTCCCAAAGGAAAAATTTGCTTGCTAGGGGCTCTCAAAAGCAATATTCCTGTCAAGAACTGTTTTACCAACAGATAAAAAAAGAAGACAATTTACTGACTGACAAGCACCTCAAAAGCAATATTCCTGTCATGAACTGTTTTACCAACAGATTAAAAAAGAAGACAATTTATTGACTGACAAGCACAGATGGCCACTAAATGCATCTTAATGGACACATACAATAAACCATCCTGAAGTAGCTTACATAAATATTTCAAGACCAGAGGATAATAACCTCAAGGGACCCACCATTCCTACTGAGTCAATCCTTAGAAAACCTCATCCATTTGTAAACACAGGACTTTGTAATAGCAGACTTTCTGGTCTCATTTAACACCTGCTGCACATCCTCACGAAGCAAGTGCCTAAACAGAGTCAAGGCTGAATCATCCAGGATATTTGTAGTTGCTACGAAATGGAGTGCACCAATTGCCCCCAAGACTATGTGAGCAAATCCAGAGTATGAGGAAGTCTGTGGTATTTTTTCTTGGCCAATACCGTTAGAAGGGAGAACCAAGTTTGCCTGGGACAACAGAGGATTCACCATAATGATTTTTAGCACTTCTTTTGGAACCTTCAGAAGCACCTTGTGCATCAGTGGAAAGGGAAGAAACATAAGCAGGAACATTCTCATCTAAGAGAATAAGAATGCATCTGCCGTCTAAGCATGGCTACAAGGATGTCTGAAAAATAATTCCTCCAACTGTCTGTTTTGAAAGGTGGCAAAGTCATCTTTTTGAAGAGTTCCCCACATGTGGACTAGATCTTGGAACATCACTGCCTTGAGATCTTACTCGTGCAGGTCTGCCTTGACTTTTCACTCTAATGGGATGTATGATGCCTGAAGACTCACAGAATGCTTTAAAGCCAGATCCCACGCCATCACTGCCAATGAGCACAAAGGGTATAACCTTGTATCCCCATTTTGTTTGTTAAGGTACCACATATCACTGTGGGGGTGTCCATCAGAACCAGAAGATGGCCAACAGTCCACAGGACCAGAGGGACTTTCAAGGTGGGGCTCACTGAAAACATTTCCTTGATATTAATGTACCTCTGTGTGTCCTTGGGCCTCCAGGTGGCCTGCACTTGCTCTCCCCATTGACACAGCTCCCTAAGCAAAGTCAAACAAATCTGTCTGGACAGACTGCTCTGGAACAGGAGGGAGGAAGAAGTCCTGAACTGATCAACTGTGCGCTCCATCACTGTAACTCTTGTCTGATGAAAGACAACACTGGTAACAGATTCCAGTGAACGTAGGTACTGGGTTCAACAATTTCAGACATACAATTGAATATTCCTCACATGGAGACTGGCCAGTGGTATTATGAGAATCTTGGAAGCCACAAGTCCAAGAATCATCTGGGAATACAGGAGCCTGCCTTTAGGAGGAAAGGCCATTTTTTTCCTCAGAGTCGATTAAACATCACAGAGAGACGAGTCTTTGCGAGGGTGCCAGGCATGACTTCTGTGACAACAAGAGATACTGCCAGCTATGCCAGGAGAAGTAGGGAAGTGGCTGTATAACATATGCCAGCACAGGTAGCTGTAATTTAATTAGGAATTATGAATATCAAACTACTTTGTAGATGTTTGCATTGAAAATGTATTTGTAAAGTCACTTGTGTTAAAAAATGTATCAACAGTGTGCCCTGCTAGAAAGCAAAGAAATGTACATGCATTATTGCAACTGTTTAAATGTATATACTGTAACAGATGATATTGGAAGAGAGGAGGTAAATCTCGGTCCAGCTAACTTTGAAAAATAGCTGAAATTAAATAAGGTCAAAGATTGTATCTTACAGTTCTGGTTGCATCCACACACAAAATGTCTGGGAAAACAAGTATTAGGAAGCCTTCTTTATTGTCTTTAGCAGGGAGCTAATTGCCACTCTGGAAGGGTACAGTTATGAAACTGTTTGACTTCCATGAGCTGCAGCAGATCTGAGCAAAGCTCTATCTATGTGTATGGTAACACATAGATACTAAAATCCTGGCAGCTTCTAGTGTTGGTGATAGTGTGGTGAAACTGAGTCAGCTGACCAGATGTAATATTCTGTAAGCTATCCCAGAAATACTTAGATATTATATTGAAAAGTCTTTCGGTCAGATTGAGCGCTCTGTTTGAGAAACCTGATGAAGGATCCCAAACCTCCTTCATCTTGCCTTGCTCTAGTAAGAGACCAGGGATAATAAGAAGTTATGTTCTTACCATAACGTTCCATGTGAATTGTTCATCTCGCCTTTGTTCTTGCACACGGGTTCGGAGCCGATCCTCGGCTCCGAGTCGGCCACATCACCAGCTCCGCATCTTCGAGAAAGCTCGAGGCACAGTAATATCCCATGATCCTCAGGTGCTAACCCTCAGATCTAGTTTGCTATACCAGAAGAATCCCTCCAGAAACTGTGTCCTAAGCACTTAGAACAAACACTACACACTGTCTGGTACCCTGCCATCAAATAGAGGAGAAAAGATGCCATTCCTGATGAACAAGTAATAAGCTGAATGCTAACAATGTCTAGAGAAGACTGAACAAGAATTCAGTCGAACCAGTTCTCCCAGACTGCAGGACGGGGGATGGAGGGGGGGGAATGTAAGAACAAAGGCGAGATGAACAATTCACATGGAACGTTATGTAAGAACATAACTTCTTAATGTGAAATTGTTCAATCTCGCCGTTTGTTCTTACACATGGGTAGCATCCCTAGCTCCTTTTTCCTGGGTGGCTCAAGGGAGAACATTCCTGAGTACAGTGGAACCAAACGTCGCCCTGTCCCTGGAGTTTTTGTCTAGTTTATAGTGGGCGATAAAAGTATGTGGTTTTGTCCAAGTTGCCGCTGCACAAATGGTATCTAAAGGCAAACGAGCGGTATGGGCTAAAGAGGTAGCGATCGCCTTTGTAGAATGAGCTCTGGGTTTGAAAGGGAGTTGTTGTTTCGATTCAGCATATACAAACTTTATGCAGTCTGAGAGCCATTTAGATAAGGTAACCTTCGTTACCGCCTGTCCTTTTAGTTGGTCAGCATATGAGACAAATAGCTGGTCTGACTTTCTGTATTCTTTTGTCCTGTGTAAGTAAAATCTCAGCTGCCTGTGGACGTCCAATTTGTGCAGCGTGTATTCTAACTTATTGGAGTGGTTTTTGAAGAAGGTAGGTAGTTCAATAGATTGATGTTTTGAATCGAACAAACCTTCGGAAGGAAGGACGGGTTGGTGCACAAGGTTACTCTATCTGGGTGAAAAATCATGTACGGGGGTCGGATAGATAGAGCCTGCAACTCTGAAACTCTCTTGGTGGAAGTGATGGCAACCAGAAAAAGCGTTTTCCATGACAGAAATTTTAACGGGGTTGTGGCGGCTGGTTCGAATGGGGGCAACATGAGTTGTGACAGCATGAGATTAAGATTCCAAGGGGCTACTGGATTACAAAAGGGGGGACGAAGGTGAAAGGTACCTTTCATAAAAGCTTTACAAAGCCTGTGGGACATAAGAGAACTATCTCCCCGACCAACATGAAAACTGGATATAGCCGCCAGTTGTACCCTTCTTGTGGACGTTGATGCTCCTTCTTGAAAGAGTGTGGTAAGGAAATCTAGTATCTTGTGTACTGGAGCCCCGAATGGATCTATACCTTGTTTGGAGGCCCAGTACGCAAAACGGTTCCATTTGCTGTTGTACAATTTCCTTGTAGATGGTTTGTGAGAAGATACAATAATGTGTTGTACTGCAGGGGATAGTAAATCTGACCTGGCTAAGATGGGAAGCGGAGCAGCCAAGCTGTCAGTTTGAGGGACTTGAGGAAGGTGTGAGGAACTCCCGATGAATGTGTCAACAGGTCTGGCTCCGGGTCCAGAATCCATGGTTCCTCCACTTGATGAGATTGAAAAAAGTGAAACCAAATTTGTCGAGGCCAGAATGGGGCTATCAGTATTATGGTCCTCTCCAGACATTTGGCTTTCTGCAAGAACCTGGGAATTAGTGGAACAGGAGGAAAGGCGTAAAGGAGACTCAGGGGCCAATCGTGTACTAGTGCGTCCCTGGGGACACCCCCCGGAGGGGGTAACAGGGCAAAGTAGCTTCTGCATTTGGCATTCAATGGGGATGCAAACAGGTCGCAGCAAGGCTGGCCCCATCTGTGGAAAATCTCTTCCGCCACTTGAGATTTGAGGGACCACTCGTGAGGGAACAGGATGGCTCTGCTCACCCTGTCCGCGATTACGTTGGATGTTCCCCAGGATGTGCGTTGCTATCAGAAGGCGTCCGGTGGACTTCGCCCATTGCCAAATTCTGAGGGCCTCTCTGCATAACGGGTAAGACCTGGTTCCCCCTTGCTTGTTTATGTACCAGACTACTAACATGTTGTCTGTCTGAACTGTCACTGTTCCCTGAAGTAAGGACTTGTGAAAGTGTTGCAACGCTAGGAACACTGCCCTCAGCTCTAGGACACTGATGTGCAGGTTGTACTCCAAGTTGGACCATTGACCTTGGACTGTTTGTCCCTGAAAAAATCCCCCCCACCCTATCAGGGAAGTGTCCGTGGTTAGAGTTGCTACCGGACTGGGTAACACAAACGGTCGTCCTAGTGTTAGATCTTGACTGTGTATCCACCACAAGAGATCCTTTCTGCAAGAGTTCGTGATCAAGATCTCGTGAGATAGTGGAAGTTGTCGGTAAGACCACTGAGTGAATAGCATCCACTGAAGGATCCTCATATGCATCCTGCCTAAGGGGACTACGATAAGGGAGGTTGCCATCAACCCTAGCACTCTTAATATTTGTCGCGCAGGGACTCTCTTGCATTGGAGAAGGACCTAAATTTGATATCTGAGGTCTGATACTCTCGGTGGGGGGAGAGTAACTCGAGCCAGGGAAGTGTCTAGCTGTGCTCCTATAAATAAGATACGCTGTGACGGCGATAAGACAGAAAATTTACCGTTATGCCTAGAGAGGAGCAGAGGCTGATGGTGTAATCCCTGGCTTGCAGAAGACGATACTCGGTGGTGGCGGATAGGAGCCAGTCGTCTAGATAAGGAAACACCCGGAATCCCCTTCGTCTCAGGAGAGACGCTACTACTGCCATGCATTTGGTGAACACCCTGGGGGCTGAGGTGAGACCAAAGGGCAGAGCACGAAACTGGAAATGACTGGCTCCCAGCCGGAAGCGCAGGTGATCTCTGGACGCCCTGGCCATCTTGATATGGTAGTACGCATCTTTGAGATCTATAGAGCACATCCAGTCACCCTCCTGCAGAAAAGGAAGGATTGACTGTAGCGTGACCATCCGGAACTTTTCCTTTTTCACGAAGGCGTTTAGTTTGCTGAGGTCCAAAATTGGCTTCCAGTCCCCTGTTTTCTTTGGAACTAAAAAGAACCTTGAGTAAGTTCCGGATCCTATTTGGTCCACCGGGACTGGTTGGATGACTCTGTTTACGAGCAACCTTCTTATCTCTACGGTTGCCTGGTCTCGCAGACTGAGTGGAACGTCTGGGAGCTTTTTGGGGTTGGGTGGCATTCTGATGAATGGAATGTTGTAGCCTCTGGTAACTATGCTTCTTACCCAGGAATCTGATGTAAGATTTAGCCAGGCCACTGGGTATAAAACCAAGCAACCCCCGACTGCCTCCAGAGTAGGACAGTCGGGCCTGCACTCAGGAGTGCTGGAAGGGCTTCCCAGAGAAAGTATCCCTGTCGCCCTGATTTTGCGGACCCCCTCTGCCGGCTGGGGGGCGTCTTCCATTTCTTCCCCCTCCTCTGCCTCTGGAGGGGGCCTCACTTTGGGTAGGCTGAAACGATCCCAGAGTCTTTCGGAACCACATTTTTCCACCTCGTTGCCCTTTGGGGTAGGGTCTAGATGGGGCGGAAAAACTGACCCCTACGGCAGACAGGGTCTTCCCTTCTTGCTCACATCTAGTGAGAGTCTCCTTTATTTTGGGCCCAAACAAGGAGGCACCATCAAAGGGGGCATTGGTAAAGGAAGACTTGAAGGCTTCCGCAAAGGAGTATAAGCGCAACCAGGATTGCCTCCTCAGGGCGATCGCTGAAGCTGCCGCTCTACTCGACCCTTCGGCTGCGTATGAAATAAGCCTCATGGACGAGTTAACTATGGAATTTAGGGTGTTAAGTTGCGCTGTCACTTTCTCGGCGACAGCAGCATCTGTGTTTCCCTGGAGAGTATCTCCCAGTTCCTTAATGAGATCTCTCTGTAAACGAGTGAAATGCGTAAGGTAGTTGAGCGATCGGATGGAAAAAGTCGCAGAACTAAATACGCGCTTTCCATACCTGTCCATCGTCCTGGAATCCTTATTAGGGGGATGGACAGAGGAAGATGATTCAGACATCTCCTTCTTAGTGGCCGCCACCACCACTATAGTATCCACGGGAACTCCTTTTGTAAGGCAAGATTTGTCCTGGGGGGCCGTCATGTATTTGTTCGGCTTGCGGGGGCTGGTTCCACTGTATCGGGCGTTTCCCAAGCCCTCCGGGCTATTAGATCCATGAGTTCGTCAAATGGCGGGGTCACCCAGGAGGTAGAAGGTTGAGCCCCAAATGCCTTCAGCAAGACCGATTCATCCACAGAAGGGGTAAGGGTTTGCCAGTCTCCCCTTTGTTTCAGGATTTCCAAAATGTCCGCAAACGAGACATCATCAGAGGGGGACCGTGGGGACCCTTCTGCTTCATCCAAATCGGTATCAGATGTGAGAGATTCCTGGGGGGAATCAATGTGCCTCCTCTTGCACAATCGTTTCCTCGGAACATCCTCAGCGGGGGCTTCTGGGGATGCATCAGAGGAACCAGGGTCGCCCTGTGGGGCTGTCTGAGGCATTGGGTCTCGACGCTTGGTAGGGACCGAAGGCACAGAAGCAGAACGCGGGCCTTTTGGGGAAGGAGAAGAAGAGACTGATGATGTATGTGTCTGATCAGACAAGACCTTCCTCATGATGTCGAAGGCACCGGTGCCCCGATCCGAGGATCCGACCTGATCCAAAGATGGTGGTCGTTTCTCCGGAATCGGGACCATGGGATCTGACACAGAGGACTGATCCGAACCGAGGGGAAGAGTCGGAACCGACATCTCGGTTCGACTGTCCCCTCTGGAACCCAGGAAAGATCTTCGGCTCCGAGACCCTCCGGCTGGTTCCGAAGGAGTCGAGGTCAACGGGGTCGATAGCGCTACTGGAGGCTTCGGCACCGAAGGCTCTACGATCATTGGTTCTTAGATTCCTAGCTCCGATGACTCGATGGGTCTCTGAGGAGGAAGTGTCGAGGGGGCAGGAATAGTCTCTAGTTTCGAAACCAGCTGGGACGAAACCTTGATTAGTTTGGACAGAGCAGAGTTCTCCATTAGCTTCTGTACCACTCGGTCCACATCGGAGTCGGAAAGCGGCCTCGAAGAACGGGTCGAAGGGGCTGAAGCCGTCACTGAGCGAAGGATAGAAGGCGGTGGTACCTCTGACACCGGCTCCAAGATCTGAGCCTCGATCAGAGACAAGCGCTCCACACCTGGCACCGAGGTCATAGGAGCCGGCCTCCGAATCTGGAAAGAGGTGCTCGGAGCCGAGGACTTGGGCTCCGACACTCTTGAAGACTTCGACCCCTTCGAAGACTTGGACACTTGTTCAGTCTTGTTCAGGGACTCTTGAAATCAACCCTCTGTCAACCAACTTCCTGAGTCTTTCCAGCATGACCCTCCCACTAAAGGAATGACAAATGGCACAGTCTTCCTGCAAGTGGAGAGGGCCAAGACAGTAGACGCAGGAGGAGTGGTTATCAGTAATGGACATCTTTTGTCCGCACTGACATCTCTTAATGCCTGATTTGGCTTTTTCTGACATTTTGAAAATATATGTCCAAAACAAAACACAGCACACTTAGAGAAACACACTATATAAATATATGTGTAAATTTAAACGTCTATAATAATAATAATAAACCAACAGTTTAACTCTAACCTACTATATTATAGAAATATCCAAAACACAGCACACTATAATATATATATATATGGTTTACTATCACAATGCCGACGTGCACTTGCATGGCTATGAAGTATTCGAACAACAGATGTTCGAATACTTCATATTTCGGCAGGTGATGTGAGCGAACGTTACCATTGCGAATGGACTGTGCATTCGCAATTCTAACGCTCATGTGAGATCGCGGTACAGTGCGGTTAGGGAAATACATCCCTTTCCTCACTGTAGTGCGATCTCGGAGTTGGAATATTAAGGTGGGGGGTGTGGGGGGCTTGCTCCCCTGCATAACTGTGAGTTTAGGCTAGGTAGGTAGTTACGGGATGGGTGGGAGTGCTGTGTATTGCCGTAAATGTCACGAGCGACATTTTCGACAATACACAGCTGTTTTCGACTTTAGGTTAATTCGGAAATGTTCATTTCCGATGTATAAATTCGAAAATGCAGACACATTTTTTTCTGATTTTCAAATTTATGATAGTAAACCTATATATATATATATATATATATATATCTATCTACACACACAAGAAAAAAGGAGAAGAAAAAAAGAGTTAAGGCAAAAATTTACAAAGGACTATGTAAAATACTGTCAATCCTGACAGAGAAAATCGCAGGTCTTAACTAGTAAAATATTCAACTATCTATTCTGCCTAAAATACACTCTCAAATAACACTCCTATACTGTATTACTTATAAAAAAATCTATTTTAAACACTGAAAACTAACTATAAGTCGACTAGATCAAGAAATATAGAAAAATATAGAAAAAATATACTGGCTCGAGCCTCTCATATGCGATCTGCTGCTAGCGGCAAACTAGATCTGAGGGTTAGCACCTGAGGATCATGGGATATGACTGTGCCTCGAGCTTTCTCGAAGATGCGGAGCTGGTGATGTGGCCAACTCGGAGCAGAGGATCGGCTCCGAACCCGTGTGTAAGAACAAATGGCGAGATTGAACAATTTCACATCAATTCTCTAAATCAGTCACAAAAATACAGTGAGATTAGTTATGTACTGTTTTTCTGTAACTGTGTGACTCTATTCATCTGTGTTATTTTAATATTTCCTGTGACTGAAACTCTTCTGTTTACTGCAAATAGATATTTCATATCTGCATGCTCTTTTATTTATTATTAAATATATTTAAACTTTTAATTGTGGCCGGTCCTTTTTAGAAAATATTTTAAGTTTTGAGAGTATTTCCATTCATTTATTTAGTGATAACTCTGGCCACTGCTGAAAGCCTTGCTGCTGGTCATACCACCAATTACATTAATATCAATTTCACTCAGTATAATTGAATACCCTTTTAAGAGTCTTATGGTAACGGACTGGTGGCAGTGAATTTACCTTACAGTCTGGGCAAAGGTGGTAGAGCGGGTAATCTGTGCCAGCCTTTCCCAGCTGTGTGTGTGAAAATTAAATCTCAGTGTGTGTGTGTCAGGTACTGGGGGAGGGACATGAAGCACTGTATTTACAGACAGTGGTGGAGGACTTGGCTTGGACACTCAGTTGAGGACTTAACTCTGCAGCTGTGCCAGTGAGGAGCCTTACTGGGGACCTGGGGTGAGACAGAGAGAAACCCAGACCTCGGGCTGTGTGTGTTCCCCATGTGTTCATAAGAGAAGTTGTGCTTGATCCAGGGAGGTCTGCATCTGGAAATACTGAATGCATCCATTTGTACTCCAAGTGACTGTCCCTCTCCAGTGGAAGTGGCGAAGATTCTGGCTCCCTGATTGCTGGCCCAGAGTGAGGACATCGCAATTTCCAGAGAAGGATTAGTGTGCAACACAATCCTAATCCCTGTGGAAAATTGGGCAAGGTTGTTGCACCATGAGAACTTGCAGCTCAGAAATCCAACAGACCTTCTTCTAGCAATTCCAAACACATGAATACAGACTCTGTACAGATCAGTAAATTGTCCAAGTAAGGAAAAATGTGAATGCCAAGAATTCGGCAGTGAGTCACTGCTGTAGCAAATAAGTGAAACACTTCAGGCACCCAGTGATGGCGAACCTTTTGGGCTCAGCATGTCAAAATTCAAAACAGGCTTAACTTGACTCTGCTGGCGTGCCCCCCCCCCCCCGCAAAAAAAAATATACAACAAAAAATAAGATAAAATAAACTAAATAAACAGAAATAAAACAGCATATTTCTGAATACATCATGGATAAATCTCTGTAGAATCAGGGACAAAACTAGAAATAGAGAGACGTGGACAGCCTTAATCTACTAGTATATTTATTTGAGACACTGACAGAAAAAAATGAATGTGAATTAATATACATTTTCTGAAGTAAAATAAGTCTGTAAATCTAATTATGGTTAAAGTTTAATAAATAGCTAGTTTTAGGAGGAATTAAGAGGGGCAGTTGAGAGGAATGTAAAACAGTACACAGTAATGTGGACTACTTGCCTTTTGCAGAAGTATAACCACGAAGAGAACACAGTGTCAGCACTTCTCTTTCCACACTCTGCAGAGACAGTATACTGAAATAGTCTGATGTTAACTTCTTTACCTCTGCAGCAGTGCTGAATTGGCTCCTAGCACAAAATAATTCAATGCACTTCACACGAGCAACAAATGCAAAAGCAGTAGCTTTAGTAACTCAGGTGTTGGTGAATGATGGCACATGTTATAGGCTCATTATCACTGGGATAGCCCAAAAGGTAATGCAGAGAACTGATTTCTGTTGTGTATAGTTCCCACTATCTCCTGAAGCAATCAACCATAAGGATATTTGTGATACGCATCCTTCAAGTACAGGGTCACCATGAACCAGTAGTCCAGCAGAACAGGATGCACTGTCTGCAGGGTGAGCATCTTGAACTTGGGCACCTTGAAAAAGGTATTCAGACGAAACAGGTCCAGCACTGGTCTCCAAATCACTTCTTTTTTGGGGAACCACTGAAAATTTTGGAAAAGAAACCTTTCATTCTTTTCAAAGGAGAGTCCAGTTCTGTGACACTGCCCCCCTCCCAAGTCCAGCTATTTGCTGGAGTATAGAAGAAATAAAGTCTGATCCGGTGGGTGAACGGGTACCCCCCTGACCTGAAGCAGATGCTCCTTCCACATCCACCTGTAACCTCTGTCAACAATGTTGAGCACCCATTTGTCGGAAGCTACTGAAGGCCAAGCCACCTTGTTGATAACTAACTTTCGATACAATGTACCCAGAGAAGGACATGGACAAGACGGGTGATGTAACTCAGTATAGTCATAGGTTGGAAGTGACATTATTGTTTTCGGGGAAAGGAATTTGCTAGGTTTGGCAAACTTCTCATCCTGCCATTTCTCTTTAGTGGCTTGGTATATGTTTGACTGGAACTTCTATTTGTTGGGCTGCCACAAATTATCCTATTTAATTGAGGGAAATTTGGGAATACTGAACATTTTAGACACCCCTTGCTTCAGTTTACCTCAGTCATCCCAATGATGAATGATTAGCCACTGTTCCAAACACAAAACCAGAATCAAGTGAAGAATTCATAACCTTTAACTTATAAGAAATGTTTTACTATGCGACCAGGTATACTTCCTTATCACCACAGACATTATCAACCCCTTACCAGACATTATCAACCCCTTACCAGACACTCTTTAAAGCATGTTTAGATACTTAAAACACTGGACACAGTATATTTGACTGACTTTTTCTCAGCAAGTACTAATTAAGGAAATTTATCTAAACTATACATAGACCTCAACACAACTTCCACATAAAACACTGTTAAGACACCTTAAATGCATCCATACTGGAATGCTCCAGTTTCTTTTCTAGGGATTCTAGACACTTGCATACATTATCTGATAGGATTGGGTTTGATGAAGATAATCGTTATTTTTGTTGGAAGATGTCAATGGGGACATGGTCGAGCACAGCTTGAACTTCTTAAATACTTTTTTGGGAAAAGACTTGTTCAATAGAGAAGAATTGTAAGCGTCCTTAAAAATATCCTCTAACACTGGGATTAATGGAGAGAAGGTCACCCATGTTCAGGGCCTCATCCTACAACAGATCATACACCCCTGCTGACGTAGGGAGAAGCCGAAGTGTGCTCCCAACAAAATAAATCCGTAAATCAAGCCAGCTTTTTGAGAAAAAGAAAACATCTGTTTGGTTTCTGTACCTGTTCATTCTCAAAGGAAGTGGACTGACTTGACTGACTTCTGGAATGTCAGATTCTAAATCCCTTTCAAAATTAGGATCCCTGGATGGTTCTGGTATGAGCCCTGGTGTTACAACCAGGGTTTGAACCCTATAATCACCTGTCTGAACAATGCATCTAGTTGTAGCCACCATCTCAGTTGGAAGACCAGAGAATGCTGTCCTGCAAAGTTTTGCATGAACTACACTAGTGGGAGAACCTCCACAGAGGTGCATCAACAATGGCAACAGATTCTGCACAATTTCCCCTACATCTAAGGTTTTAGATTCTCCCGAAACAGGTACTAGCACAGCCAAAAGGACATGTCTGATCCCAATGTTATGCAAAGTTGTGGTCCTAATGCCACACCACGGGACCAGGAAGCAAAATGCGGCAAGTGGTCTGCTAACCTACTTAAGAAGTCACAAGCCTAGGCTGAGTCATATATCTTGACTTATTTCTATGTTTTTAGGTGCATGAGGGGTAGGGAGTGGAGGTGGTGGGGAGCGCCATATCTGAATCCATCAAATCAAGGAACAAGAAACTATCCAGTTCAATCCCACATACAAACCCTATTTTAAGTTAAAATAATCTAAAAACTATTTCAGCAAAGATACTATTCTGAAAACGGCACAGAGAAAACAGCGTTTTCAGTAACAGTTCAAAGCACAAAATAAAAGTCTCAACATTTTCCAGATTTTAACAAATAAAAACTAGTTTCAACACCAAATGATTAAAAACTCCCATCAGCAGTATTTAGACAACGAATAAATCAGAGACTGATAAACAATTCCCATCAGAAATATTTAACATACACAATGGTGCCAAAAGCAAACTGAGGTCTATTTTTGCAGGTCTTACTAAAGAATGAACCGAAGAAAATTATAAGTTATGTACTTACCATAACTTGGTATCTGTGCTGCCTTCTTTCATCCCTCCTCATGGTTGGGTTATGGATCCAACCCTGAGATCAGGCTCTGAAGCATTTTTACAGGCTAGGATCCAACCCTGACATCTCTTCCCACTTCCCATAATGCACTGTCATTTGTCTAACTCCCTCAGATAGAGCTTGCTGCCCATATAGCTGATAGAGAGCAGAGAAGAAAAGAGTACACACTAAGAACCAGATGCTCAAAATAAGGAACATCAGTTCCTTTAAAAAGCTCTCTTCAAGTCTTCTAGAGCACCAGGAAGAGGGATGATAGGGAGGGAAGGTTAGGAGGAATGAAAGCAGGCAACGCAGATACCAAGTTATGGTAAGTACATAACTTAAAAATCTGATGTTCTCTCTCTCATTCCCCGTCATGGTTGGGAACTCCTGGATGGTCTCAAAGAAGGATGTGCTGGACGACGGCCAAACTGAAGGAAGCTCTGCTCCTGGAAACAATGTCTAATTTGTAATACCAGACAAAGGTATGAGCTTTTGACCAAGTGGCTGCAGTACATATATCATCTAAAGATGCCCAAGAAGAAAAGGCAGATGAGGTGGACATAGGCCTAGTTAAGTAAGCCTTAGGAGGATGAGGTAGCTTTAACCCATTCTTGGTATAAATCAGAGTAATGCAGTCTGTTATCCATTTAGCAACAGTAACTTTAGAAACAGTCTAAACTAAATGGCTATGAGAGAAGGGCACAGATAACTGTTCCGACTTTCAAAAAGGTTTCATCCTACGAAGATAAAAATGTAATTGTCTATGCACATCAACATCAAGCAGGAGTAACAGATGTTCTACTTCATTAGAAAAATTTGGGAAGAAAAGTGGTAGTTGTATGGTATGCTTGAAGTTGGATTCTGTAGCTACCTTGGGCATAAAAGAGGGATTCGTACAAAGGGACACACCCTATCTTTGTAGAAGACAATGTAAAGAGGCTTGGAAGAAAGGGCCTGAATCTCAGAAATCCTCTTTGTTAAAGTGATATTGATAAGAAAACGGTCTTCCATGAAAAAAAACCTAAGTCACAATCACTGGCTGGTTCAAAAAGGTTTTTGAGTTAAGCCTTGTAAGACCACAGTCGGATCTCATGGCAGGGAATGCTCTTTGGAGGTCTGAGGAGGAAGAGTCCTTTCAAAAAGGCCTTGCACAGTTTGGAAGTTGCTGGGGAACTGAAAACAATATCTGAATGAAAGTTAGAGACAGCTGCCAGTTGAAGTTTGATGGCAGAGAAGCTGGCTCCTTGAAAAAAATATGCAATAAAGACAAGGATAGCTGAAATCTGAGCTGAAAAAGAGTCAATGAAGGCACAGAAGACAAATCTCTTCCATTTTCTCCCACAGACTTTCTTGGTAGCCTTTTTTTTATTGGCAGGCTAAAATAATGTCTCGGACGGGGGAAGCCAGCTTGGACCTTAGAACAATTACTGGAAGTGGGGAAACCAAGCAGTCAATTTGAAGGATATCAGACTGGGGTGAGAACTCTGTCAGATGAGAATGGAGGTCCCTGCTTGGGTTTCAGTATCCATGGAGGATATTTCAGGTGAGACCAGAGAAAGGGTAACCAAATCAGACAAGGCCAAAAGTGGGCAATGTGGATTATACAGGACTTCTGACGCTTTGTTTTCTGAAAACATTTTGGGATCAATGGTAGTGGGGTAAGTGTAGAGGAGACCAGGGGGCCAATCATGAACCAGAGCATCCCTCGGGGACTCCCCCAGAGGGGGGATCAGAGCAATGTAGTTGCTGCACTTGTTCTGGAGAATGCAAATAGGTTGCAGCAGAGTTGACATCAGTGGCTGAAGTTCAAGTCCGCTACTGAATGGCTGAGGGACCACTCGTAAGGGGTCAGAATGGACCAGCTGAGCTTGTCTGCCATATCACTGGATTTCTCTGGTATGCGAGTTGCAATAAGAAAATGGGCTGAAGACATCGCCCATTCCCAAACCCTCATGACCTCTCTGCACAATGGACAAGAATGGAATCCTTCTTGTTTGTAGATGTACCACACCACTGACATGTTGTAAAGCACTCATTTCATTGGTGGTTAAATTGTATTAACTGTATTGAGTACATGGGAATATGAGACTCTGATGCATCTTCCTGGCTTTATGTCGGTACGCATTTACAGGCGTTACATAGATGACATTTTTTTTGTGTGAGAGGGATCACAAAATGATTTGTCTTCTTTCATAACTGAGCTTATGAATAGCATCAGTTACTTAGATTTCACTATCTCTGGCAAAGGCACTTCCATTAACTTCCTGGACACTGTCATTAGCATTTATCCCTCCACTAACACATTAGAATCATCCATCCACTGTAAAGACTTACAGAAACAACTTTCTTGAATACAGCAGCCAGCATCCGCCTTTTGTTAAAAGGAATGTGATTCGTGGACAATTCATTAGGCTCTCACTCATCATCAGGGATAATAATGAGTTTACTGTAGAGGCTAATTTTCTCAAACTCATGTTTCTAGCCAGAAACTACCCTACAAACCTCATTGATAGAGTTAGAAAGAGTCCAGCATGAAAGGGAGTTTATGCACAAACCCATTCTACGTTTTGGCTACACAGAAAGTGGAAATCGTAATGTTAACTCTAACAGGCTATGCAGTTTCTCCCTGCCTATCAGCAGAGACATGCATGCTATTTGATATATTACCAGGAATTGGAATATTTTTTCCATTCAAGACACTCTGAAACAAGTACTTGGACCACAATCTTCTTTTGCTTACAAAAAATCCTTTTCTCTAAGACGCAGCTTTGAGAATAGGGATCGTCCATACCAGATGGTTAACCCTTCTACTTGACAAGAACCTCCAGGAATGTTTAGCTGTGGTCATTGTGTTGTGTGTCAACATATTTTGTGTGGCAGCTCTTACACTTTTCCACACTGTGGTTACAAGGTGATTTTTAGACAGTTCTATTACTGCCACACTGACTGGATAGTGTATGCAGCTGTCTGTAAAAACAGTCAATCCTTCTACATAGGAAAGACTTTCAGAAAGCATTCAGATAGAATGAAGGAACACCTGGCAAAAATCAGAAAAAAAGACTAATGCCTGAGGCTATCATACCACAAGATGTTCGAACTTCACAGGCTTTTCCTTCTTTGTATTAGAGAAACTTTCACCCTTTTTTGGTGATTGCAACACTCTCTTAGAAATGAAGGAATTATTATAGCAGCTTCAATTAGGTGCCAATTCGGCAACGGGACTCAATGACAGTATTAACATTAGATGTGCTTTACGCTGGATTTGCTAGGTTATTGTCTGTCTGTTTATTTCTGTTTTTAGTTTTAAGCCTTCTATATATTAGTACATTTATTTTTGTTTTGATATTTTCATTCTTGTACTTTTTATTGTCATTAACGTTCTTTCAGACCTTTCCTTCTCTTTCTCAGCTTCATATTATGTCCAGCTCTCTGTTTCTATTGGTTTTTAGGTTTAACTCTTTTCTATAGGCCGTTTGCTATGTTTTTACTATCCGAGAGGCCTGTGTACCCCACTATGTTGGCTCATGTCACAGAAGGACATTCACGGTTAATGAAATTTAGTTGTAGCAATGACACATTACAACTCCATATGTGGGGCTGGACTTAGGTGAAATGGTGCCTTAAGCACTGCCTACTGCCCCCCCACACGCATCCCATGGGCTCCAGTACTCCCATCTGCTGCCCTCCTAGCTCACCACATTATGCACATTACTTTTTTCTCCCTTTTCTCACATTTTGCCTTACTCTTCAGCTTTTTCAAGAATCCACGTTTTTCTATATGCTTTGAAACGCATTTTTTTTTCTTCTTATACAACCTGCTTGACTTACAAAGCCATGTCTGACCCAGCTTTGTTAGAAATGCTACATATGGAATACACTGCAACTATAAAATAAAAACACGTTTAGGTACGGATTGCGTTTTTACAAGTGAATACATTTTGGGTTTTAGCTGTGGACGAAGTTTCCAGTACATGTTTTTGTTTTATAGAAATGCTACATATAAAGAAATCCCAATCCCTCTGCACCACATGCTCCAGAGACCTCAACCTCATTACCACAATCAACAGAACATGCTGAAGGGACAGGTTCATAACGCAGAGACTGCCCATGCTCTGGACTAGAATTCCCATACATGTCAAGCAGAGCACCTCATTGGCCCTCTTCAAGGGAAATCTTGATGAATGAATGGGAAATAGAAATTCACCCCGGGGATCACTCCAGTGGCTCTACTCGATAGAGGCACTGGGAACCAACGTTGGGCTGCACAATGCCAGGGCACTTCTCTGGGCTAGGCTTGTAAAGGCTCCAGGGCCATTAGCCTAGTACACACCTATGAACCTAATGACAGTTTGAACAGAAACTATGATTAAGGAAAGAAATTCAGTGTTGCTGTTCAGATTTAGTTTTCCTTGCATTTTAGATCATTTTCCCAACCTTTTAATCCAATGGTGGCCTGAAAAAAATCATGAGTCAGAAAAGAATTTCAGTCTTACTTTTTTGTCTTTCAAGAAAGACGTAAGTTGTGCCCAAGGGTTAATGTTCAAAGCTGACAGAATAGTAGCTCACAATAAACTAATACAATTGTTGTAAGGACACACAAATCCTGTCTGCTTCCCTACCCCCCAAAGAAAAAGACAGTCACTGCCTGTGCATCCCTCTGATATTAGATTGGGATGAAAGCAAAAGTTCATATGGCCGTGGTCATGCATTTTAAGCGAATGCTTTTGTATATATACATAACATGCCTTTTCACTCCACACCCTTTCCTTCCCAAAGGCAATCACCACTATATGTGCCAGGTGTGCGATTGTGACAAAATTGGAAAAAAAGTTATGAATTCCACTTTGTTGCTAATATACAGTACACTGCCCCTGCACATGGTATAGTAACTTTTTTTTGTATACCTCTGAGGTTTGTGAGAAAAGTAAAAGAAACAGTGACCCAGTCTACAACAGAAGCTATAATGACCTCTTCTGCATACCTCCAAGGTTTGATTGTGATAAGAATTAAAGAAGTAATGAACACACAACCGCCAGTCCCCCAAACAACTTTACTCCCCTGTCACAGTTGCGCCATACTCCCCTACCACCTGTCCCCTACCTTGTATTTCTGAAGAACAGGTCATAAATGCCCTAAGGCCAAGAACACAACATCTATGGGACCTGACATCCCAGGCGACATCCCACATGCCCTCCAACAAAAATTAGCAACACCACTGGGTACCCTCTTCAATCAGTCCAAGCACTGGCTTTGTCCCAGCTGAATGGAAAATGGCCACCGTTATGCTCTTCCACAAAGGTGGTGGTTTCACTGACCCCGGGAATTATAGACCTATTAGCCTGACTAGCCTTATCTGCAAGGCCATGGAGCAAATCATCATGGACTTTATCAACAAAGATATAGGTAATCTCCAAACACTTGACCCTACTCAGTTTGGATATGTCAAAGGGAGATCATGCCTGTTAAACCTGGTAGGCTTCTTCAAGAAAGTCGCCAAGGCCCTGGATGAGGGGAAATCTGTGCATACAGCCTACCTAGACTTAGCTAAGGCTTTTGACACTCTCCCCCACTCAGGCATCATTGACAAAGTCACCGAGCTAGATGTCAACCCTTATATCGTTAAATGGGTCACTAACTGGCTCACTAATAGAACACATATACTCAAAACAGGGAATATACTTCCAACAGCAGACCTGTAACCAGTGGTGTTCCACAGGAATCAGTCCTGGGACCTCTGCTGTTTGGAATCTATTTATCAGAAGTACAAGCAAAAACTAAAGGTCTGTGGCTGACAAAGTTTGTTGACTGCAAACTGGGAGTGGTCATAGAATCTCCATATGAAGTCAACATCCTACAAGAGGGTCTTACACAAATGATTGGTGCCAAATTCATGGCCTTAAACTCAATGCAAAAAAAATGTATTATCTCTCTCAGTTAGAGCAATGTTCCTGCTAACTACCACATCAATAGCAACACCCTAACTATGTACTCTTTGGTGAGAGACCTGGACACACAGGTTGATGCAACCTTACCTTTGATCACCATGTCTCCACAGTGGTAAGAAGGGCATGCACAATGTTTTCTATGTCTACTTCATTTAAATGTTTTATAAACCCATATTTTTATTTCTTTCATAATTTCATCATTCTTAGGATTCTGACAAAAACATGTCATGTGATTTCTTCTTTACTACACTTTATGCAATTCCTCTAATTTGCAAGTTTATATTTCATGTCTTTCTTCACTGGCACTTTTAGTATAAGCCTGCATATAAAATCTTGTCTTTCTTCCCATCTCACAGTTTCTCTTTCTTTCTTTTATTGCATCCTTAACTTTAATAGTATCCCACTGGTCACTATAAAGTCTTTTCCATGATTTCTTCATATGAAATTCTTCTCTTTAGCTACATCAAGTTTCCTTTATTTTATTTTTTATTTCACTCACTAATCTCTCATTTTTCTTAACTTTAACTCATTTCTTCTTTTCACTTCTGCCCATACTTCTTCATACGTTGCTCTTATTGTATATTTTAATGTTCCCTTTCTCTATTTAAAGTGATTTCAAAATGCATTGCAAACCTAAAGATGTCAAAAACATCAGATTTTTTTTTTAAATCAGTCCACAGTTTTCTTCTTTATTACATATAATTCCCCCTTTATCTGAGTTCATTCTAAGGCCCCATATTATACTACAAATAATTTTTTTGCAACATTTTTTGGGAGTGCAATTACTGAACCAAAGCATCCACATTTACACAAATTAATTGCATTAATTAAGTCCACTTTTTAAAACTTAGAGAATTTCCACATTTTATTTATCTCATACATTTTATCTAATAATTCCTGTCATTACTTTTTGAAATAATCAGCCTCACCAAAATAATCTTTAATGCATATATTTCCTTTTTTATTAATTTGGGGAAAGTGTTAAAAAACTTGTTTTTACACTTCAAAACCTTTGCTTTTAGTATTTAATACTAAACCTACATAGCTTATCTACTATTCTATTTTTTTAGCTACTTCCATTAGCCATACTATAGTTTTGGCTACTATGACCACATCAACAGAGTACATCATCAACAGAGGCACCATTATGCATCCTTTATATTTATCAGTCTCTAGGCCTTTCATGATCCTAATGCAAGTATCACAGTATTCAAAAGGACATCCATGCCTCACTCCCTTCTCAATTCTTCTTTCATCTTTCACCCATCGATTCACTAAAACTCTCACTATTATTCTCATAAGTTGTTTTATTATTTTCCTAGTCTGTCTCTCAAAACCATATGGTTCAGAAAGATCCCATAACTGTCTTTATCCAATAGTGTCTTAAGCCTTTTCTACATCATATCCTTTTATTCTCCCCTCTCCTTCCTTAATACTATGACTTCCATAATTATCATCAGCATTTCTCTATTCTGCTTATTTTATTACCACAAAATTAGCTTTCCAAATTTTAACTAGTATTTTTCTAACCTGACCTCTAACCTAATCTGTATTATTTTCATAAATAGTTTATAACTGGATTTCGTTAAGACAAGTGTCCTTCCTTGTTCTCTTTCTTTCAGATCAATTTTATTACTCTTTCACAAATACTGTCCTCAGTAAAACCTTTTTTTTCTTCCATTCATTCAAAACTAATATCCTTCTTGACAGTAAAACAATGTTATTAAAAACAAGCCATAAATATGGTGCAAAAATATGGACATTCTGTGAACATCCATACAGTTGGGAGATACGTCAACCCTTTGGAATTTAAAAAAAAAAAAATTACTTTCCTCGGTGCTGCAGCCAATCAAATCCCTTGCATCACTTAAACGGACCTGACTGAGTGCAGCTTACCAACAAATGAAAAAAAAAGACAGAAAAATGTTTGCGATCTTGCGATGACGTCATACAGCCATGCGGATGTCGACTATGAGCTGCTGAGAAATGAGCAGAGGAAATGGTGAAACCCGCGGCTACTGCATGGGGGCCCTTGTTCATGGGGGAAATAATCTGGGGCTCCCCACGGCCGCGGGTTTCACGGGTGCCTAACGCCGGCTATGCCTGGAGGCCTTTGGCACGGACCCATCTACTTCCTGGGTGTCCCCACCAACGGACCCCTTGGTGGACCTCATCACCACACGGGCATGGAAGGAGCTTGACACCGTAGAGCCCACCCCAAACGCCCTGACAAAATTTTATCTCCCACTTCTGACAGACAACCTCGGTCAAAAGGAGCCCAAGTTGATGCTATGTTGGTTGCAGAGGCCACCAAGAAGGAACTAGCACAGGAGAGTTCCTCAGTCCACCCTCCAGACAAGGAGTCCAGTTGGTGGATATGTTTGGGAAGCGCATCTATTCCTCAGCGACCTTTTCAATCTGTGCGCTGAACTATTTGGCACATGTAATCCGGCTTCACAGAGACCTTGCTTTGGAATTCACCGAGTCGCCCCCAGAGTCCTTATTGCCATATGACAAATAGTTGTTCTCTGTGAAAATGTCTACTGTGAAGTCAGTCTCAAACACATCTATGTGGCTCCTTTCCCACACCACGGAAGGAGCAGCTAGGGCGGCTGGGACAGGCATAGCCATGATGCATCATGCCTGGCTCAGGTTGTGTCAGTTCGCGGACCCTTTCAAGGCATCGTTAATCAACGCTCCCTACGACGGTTCTTCCCTGTTTGGGAGGACAGTATGTGACACTTGTCCAGAGCGAGAAGGACGGGAAGACTTTGTCTGCCATCGGGATCCGCTTCTCTAACCCTCAGTGGTCCTTCTCTAGGAATCAAGGAGGGCAGAAGAAGATGTGGTTCCGAAAATTTGTTTTCCCTGGATTCTCAGGACAACTATTTCCCCCAGAGGCAGAAGGGGACAGGATAGACGCCGACCCAGAGGTAGAAGGGGTCCCAGGAATTTTGGATGTAAGGAACCCTTTTCTGATAGACCCGGTCAGCAGCCCTGAGGGGTTGCCCGGCTGTCCTACTCTGGAGGCAGTCTGGGGAAAGATTGTCCTTACACCCAACGGCATGGGAGTCCATTACGACAGATCGCTGGGTGTTACAGATCATATCCAGAGGTTACACTATCCCATTTGTTGCCCCTCCAAATATTCCAAAACACCTCCTGGATGTTCCACCCACTCACAGGGAGGCCGCAGCTCTAGAGGTTTCAAAGCTGCTTCTCAAACGAGTCATCGAACAGGTCCTCTCCGATTAGTCCGGATCAGGCATCTACTCAAGGTTCTTTTTAGTGCCAAAAAAGATGGGGAACCTCAGTCCCATTCTAGACCTGTCAACGTTGAACCTGTCTGTAGCCAAACAAAAATTCCGGATGGTCACCCTACAGTCCATTCTACCTTATCTCCGAATGTGTGCCTGGATGTGCTCGTTAGACCTCCAGGATGCTTACTACCACATCAAAATACACAGAAACTCCAGGATGTTTCTGCGCTTCTGGCTGGGAGTCAGTCATTTTCAGTTCAGCGCTCTACCCTTCGGTCTCACCACAGCCCCCAGGGTGTTCACCAAGGTAATGGCAGTTGTAGCAGCTCACCTGAGGCTTCAGGGTATTCAGGTGTTTCCTTACCTGTACTGGCTCTTCGCTGTGCCCAAAAAGCATCACCTCTGTCTGGCCCGGGATTACTTCATTCGGTTGTGAGATCTCCTGGGAATTACAATCAATGTTCAGAAATCCCAACTGCAACCAGTACAAGTTCTAGACTTAATTGGGGCACGGCTAGACACTTTGCAGATGAAGGTATTCTTAACTCCAGACAGGATCTTCCACCTCAGGTGCCACATAGCTCAGATAGCGAACTTCCAAAGGCGAGCGAGGTTCTCCAGGCTCTGGGCTCCATGGCTGCCGCCATATCGATTCTCCCTTGTGCGTGCCTTCATATGCGGGTTCTTCAATGGACTCTGGCTGTTCAATGGTCTTGGCTAGACCTGCCTATGGAATTTCCGATCAGGATCAGTCACGTCTGCAGGACGTCCCTTCTTTGGTGTTTAAGTTCACCGGAGATATCAGAAGGATGCCCCTTCCTGTCATCTCCAGTCCAAGCCACAGTGACCACAGATGCCTCCCAACTTGGGGGGGGGGGGGTGACACTGTTTGGGAAGGACAGTCCAAGGCACGTGGTCCCAGTCAGAGACCAAGTTACACATAAATGTTCTAAAGATGAGGGCAATGCTTCTGGCATTGGAAGCCTTTCAATTTCCTTCCTCTCTGAGATTGCCATTCAGTCAGACAACATGTCGGTTGTCTGGTATATCAACAAGCAGGGGGGAACCAGATCCTACTCCCTATGTCGCGAGGCCATGAGTGTGTGGGAATGGGCGATCTCCACCAGTCGGTTTCTGATAGCAACGCATATCCCGGGGCGCTCCAACATTTTAACGGACAGATTCAGTCAGGCTATTCTGATGCTGTACGAGTGGTCTCTGAAACGGTCAGTAGCGGAGGAGATCTTCCGTGCATGGGGTCAGCCCTGCTGCGATCTCTTTGCATCTCCGTCCAACGTGAAGTGCAGCGAGTTCTTTGCTCCGATTCCCTCATCAGAGTAAGTCCCCAGAGACACTCTAGCCCATGCTTGGCCCCCCCGGGCCTCTGTATGCTTATCCACCATTGCCACTAATTCCGAAGTTTCTTCAGAAGGCTTGCCGACTGCGTTGCAAAGTTATCCTCATTGTCCCATTCTGGCCTCGTCAGGTTTGGTTCCCATTCCTTTGGTCTCGTTCTCTTAGCTCCCCCGTGGGTTCTGGATCCCTGCCCGGATCTAATCTCCCATCCATCGGGAGCCCGCCCGCCCACCCAGGGCATCCTCAAGCTGACAGCTTGGTCCAGTTCCGTTGATTGCCGGACTCCCGGTCTTTCATCTCCGGTAAAATCTACTCTGGTGGCTTCTCTTAAAGATTCCACTAGGAAACTTTATCGCAGTAAATGGAAGTGTTTTCCCATTTGGGCCTCAAAGAGAAAACTAGATCCCTTTACAGCCCTGTTCCAGTGGTGTTGGATTTCTTGTCTGGCATTTTTCAGCAAGGAGCTAGTTCCTCCACAGTGAAAGTACAATCGGCAGCTATTTCTAATTTTCATGTTGGTGAAGACAACACTGCCTTAGCCTCTTCTAGGCTGTGTAAGGCTTTTCTTAAAGGTACTTTTCTGTTGCGTCCCCCTGTCAAGGATTCAGTGCCTCCTTGGGACCTTACCTTTGTCTTAAAGGCATTGGTGGCTCCTCCATTCGAACCTGCAGCTTCGGTGGATTTGAAATTTTTATTCTGGAAGACAGCTTTCCTAGTCGCCATTACATCTGCTAGGAGGGTTTCTGAGCTTCAAGTTGACTGCCGTGCCTCCTTATTTGGTCTTCCATAAGGATAGGGTCTCTCTCCGTACTAATCCTTCCCTTCCTACCCAAAGTGGCATCTGAAGCAAACAAACCAGTCCATTAATCTGCCTGTTTTTTTCCCTAACTTCCAAAATAAAGGTGAATACAAACTTCATTTCTTAGATGTTCATAGACAGCTTTGTTTTTATCTTCATAGAACAAAGTCATTCCCCAAGACTGACCAGTTGTTTGTTTCCTTTTCCAAAGCATTTCTGGGAAAAGTTATTTCTAAAGTTTCTTTGGCCTGATGGATCACTCTTTGCATTTCACATGCTTACAAAGCAAAAGATATATCTCCTCCTGGTATTGTTAAAGCTTACTCTACCAGGTCCATGGCGACTTCTGCTGCCTTTTGGTCGAGGGTTCCTTTGGACGACATTTGTGCAGCAGCAACCTGGGCCAATTCACATACCTTCATTTCCCATTACAAGTTCACATACCTTCATTTCCCATTACAAATTAGATCTGATTTCTAGGGTAGAGCATCCTTTGGCTCTGCGGTGTTCAGGAATATCCTTCCATAAGGGCCTCCCAGGACTGGAGTAGCTGGGGACTCTGTCCCACAGGTTGCAGATAAAATTAAGTTAACTACTTCAGATAAAGAAGTTATGTACTCACCATAACATTCCATCTGAGTAGTTACACTTCATTTTTCTGCAACATTCACTCCTTCCGACCTTGCCCTATCTTATTCAGGTTTGGTTCATTGGGCTGAGTTGCTTATGTATTTAGTTGCAGCAAACTCGATCTGAGAAAAGGTAGGAGATGGCAGTGCATTATGGGTAAGGGGAGGAGCTCGGAGCAGATGCTAGAAAAGAGTTGCCGGCTCGGATCCGATATGGATCCGTACACCCACAGGTTGCAGAAAAATGAAGTATAACTACTCAGATGGAACGTTATGGTGAGTACATAACTTCTTTATATAAACACACACACATACATTAATATATATATATATATATATATATATATATATATATATATATATATATATATACACACACACACACACACATACTTCTATATGTATGTATACATACATACATACATATATATATATATATATATATATATATATGTATGTATACATATATATATATATATATATATATATATATATATATATATATATAAAAACATATATATATATATATATATATATATATATAAACATACACACACACACACAGATATATACACACACACACGTGTGTGTACATATGTATATGTGTGTGCGTCTGTGTGTATATATATATATATATATATATATATATATATATATATGTGTGTGTGTGTGTGTGTGTGTATATATATATATATATATATATATATATATATATATATATATATGTGTGTGTGTGTGTGTGTGTGTATATATATATATATATATATATATATATATATATATATATATATATATATATATATATATATATATATATATGGGTCCCCTTCACATGGTCGACAGTTCATTTGACCAACATTTATTTGGTCGACAATTCATATGGTCGACAGGCAGATTTGCCCCCCTCCTCAATGTTGTGCAACCCTGGAGTTGAATATATATAGTTAGGGGGGGGGTGTTGGGGACGAAGCCCCCCACATAAAACTGCTTGCCGATCAAATGAATTGTCGACCAAATAAAAGTCGGTCAAATGAACTGTCGATCATGTGAAGTAGACCCATATATATATATATATATATATATATATGTGTGTGTGTGTGTGTGTGTATGCATGTTACCAACTCCCCATACAACTCACACCACTGCATTGCATTAAACTCTCTCCAATGGCTTGAACTTCCCCAACTACTGCTACTTCATCAATTTCACACACTACACTCTATCCTTTATAAACCCTCCTTCTGTCCATCTCTCTCTTCCTTAGTCTCTATCTACACTCCATCTCGAAACCTCCGTACTTCTAATCAACAATTACTTGATATCTACCACCCAAAAAGTCTGTAGGCAAACTACTCAATAAACACTCAGTCGCCCATGCCTGGAACAAACTTCCCCTTGACTTGCGTTCAATTTCACACACCTCCCACTTTAAAAACAAACTAAAACTTATTTACTCAATTCCAGTACCTGCCCTTGCAAAGACCTCTCAGTCTACTTCCCCCACACTAGCCCTTATAAGGACCCTACTTAGTCACCCTACACAACACTCTCAAGAAATTTCCCATAATGTATTTGCATAATTCCGCACAAACAGCAAAAATATATATATTTTGTTTTACTTTCAACCTATTGCATTATCTCACTGTAAAATTATATGTTACTTAGTTTATTTTTTTTTCTTTCTCCATACATGGAACTTTAACATGTATGTATGTACTCAACAATTGTAAATCTTTTTGCTCTAACTGCTCTCACATCAGTATTTTTAAAATTATACTTTGTAATAAACATGTAATGCTAGAGTTTTTCTCCTCGGGTCTCCACTGAAAATGGACCACAAGCCCAGTTGGACTAACCCAGTTAACAAATGTCAATAAATAAAATAAATAAGTAAATAAAATGCCCCCCCCCCCCCCACACACACACACACATACACACACACACTGGGAAACGTCCGTGGCCACCATGATTGAGGGGGAAGGTTGGAGAAAGGGCCTACCTATCGTTAGGTTGTCCAACAGCAACCATCACTGAAGATGCCTTCTGCAAACCAAAGTAAATTTGATAGGGGTAGATAGTGGCTGGTAGATAATAGACCATTGAGCAGCCAGTGTCCACTGAAGAACTTGCATACAAAACCTTGTAAGAGGGACTAAGGGGATGGCAGCCACCACAGATCCTAGAGCCTGAAGTACTAGCCCTTCCAGTGGGGAATGCTGGCTTAAGATGTCTTGAACATGATCTCTCAAAAGTCTGAACGCGATGAATAGGTAGATCCGCAATGTGGTTCACTGTGTCCAAGGCACCTCCAATGAATTCTAAACTCTGAACCAGGGATGGGTTCGACTTTGCCAGGTTTATAGTGATATCCAGATGATTGGCAAGGTTGAAGTAATCCCTGGCCTGGAATAGTTGATGCCTGCTTGGGGAAGTGAACAGCCAGTCATCCAGATATGGAAACACCTAGAATCCTTGCAGTCTCAGGTGAGCTGTGACTAGTGCCACACATTTGGTAAACACCCTGGGGGCTGTGGTGAGTCTAAAGGGCAGATCTCTGAAGTGAAAATGACTGGCTCTCAGCCAGCAGTGCAAATGACTTCTGGAGCATCTGTATTTTGATGTGGTAGTACGCACACTGAGCACATCCAATCATCCTTCCGCAGTAGCAGTAGAATGGACTGGACTGTTACCATTTGGAACTTTGCCTTCTTTATGAGCAAATTCAATCTGCTTAGATCCAAAATGGATCGTAGGTCCCCGGTTTTCTTTTGCTCTAAAAACAAGCAAGAGTAAGTTCTGAATCCTCTTCCTTCAGTCGGGATCTCTTGGATGGCTCTTTTTTGCAGCACATAAAGAAGAAAGTATAGTTGTGTACACTTATCAGAAATGTAAATGTTCCGAGTGTTTTCACTGTTGCAGTCATCACACTAGGGTTATCTGCCTGCAGGTAGCCCTCAGTCGGCCCAAATATCAGAGTCTTGGGATTTCTGCATCGGATGTTGTTGCCTCTTCCATGACATCAGGTCATCAGGGGTATAAAACATGTAGCCGATGTCATTACATCAGTTTTTCTTGCCCCAGATGTCAGGAGCCCCCAAAATAGGGAGCAATTACATGGTGTGGAACACCTCCAGTAAAAAGTAAATGCCACTGCCATAAAATATGGCCAAAAAAAGAGGATAGGTAGAAAGTGTAGAAAAGTCAGGGGCTGGAGGGAGGGTAACCAGTACTGCAACAGTGAATACACTCGAACATCTACATTTATGGTTAAGTGTACACAACTGCACCAAGTTCTTCGTGTTTCACTGTTGCAGTCATCACACTTGGGTTGATTCCCAAAGCTGAGGAAGGGTGGAGGCCGTCAAGAAGTATTAGGACTGGCTAGCAGGCCTTGTAAGACTGCTGTAGCAAATCCAGCTATGGATTTAGAAAAGATAGGCAAGTGGTAATGCTTGGTGAAGGTGTGTACAGAACTCCAGGTTGCAGTTTCCAGGATGTCCCCGGTAGGGACTTCCCTGAGAAATGCTGTAGAGGTTGAAGTAGCCTTAGCGGAATGGGTTCTGATCCCTTGTGGGGTAGGTTTTCCATGGTGCTTGTAGCAGAAATGGATGCAGCACGCTCTCCATTTGGAGATGGTTTGCTTCGAAATGGCCTTGCCCTCTGCCCCTGTAGCAAAGCTGACTAGCAGCTGGTCAGATTTCCTAAACGGTTTAGTCCTGTCAAGGTAGAACCTAAGCTGACTGTGCCTGTCCAAGGAGTGCAGGATCCTTTCCCCTTTATTCTAAGGATTAGGGGAAAAGGTTGGTAAATGGATGGATTGGTTTAAAGCCACATGGGATATCACCTTGGGCATAAATGATGGGTTAGTCCTGAGGGAAATCCTGTCCGTATGGAAGATAATGAAGGGTTCCACAGCCATAAGGGCCTGTAACTCGCACTCTTCTAACTGAAGTGATGGCTAGAAGTAAGGCTGTTTTCCAAGAGAGGAATTTTAACTCTGCTGTAGCAGCAGGCTCGAAAGGGGGAAGCGTGAGCTTCTCTAGTACAAATTTAAGGTCCCAGGCAGGAGTGGGAGCTCTCCTCGGGGGTCTTAAATTGTTAGCTCCTCTCAGGAACTGTTTGACCAGAGAGTGAGAGAAGAGGGGAGGCTCAGTATTGTAATGAGCTGAGATGGCAGAGGTCTGAATCTTAATGTACAAGGATAGGCCTTTGTGGAGTGGTTATGCTAGATAATCCGGGATTTGAGGTAAGGTGGGCACAGCTGTGTCCTTTCTCTGAGACTGGCTCCAAGAACAGTATCTTTTCCACTTTCCTGAATAGGATTTCCTAGTACTAGGCCACCTGGCCTCAAGGATGACATCCATCACCTGTTTGCCGAGAGTTGCTGGTGATGTATTCGGGGAATAAGCCAGGCTGCTAGGTTCAGGGTTTGCAGCTGAGGATGGCACTTTTGTCAGACTGCGTAAAAGTGGGTACCAGTGCTGGCGTGGCCAATCTGATGCAATAAGGATTGTCCTTGGCCTGTCCTGTTTGATCTTGAGTAGTAGTTTTGAGAGGAGGAGCAGAGGGAGAAAGGCATATATTGAGAAGTTTTCCCATGTAAAGGATGGGGCATCCACTTTCCACGCTTGGCTGTGGGGAGTTCCGGTGCAACATTTGCTCATCTGATGGTTCTGGGGGGAAGCAAAGAGGTCGCCTCTGGTGTCCCCCACCTGTGGATTAGAAGCTTGAATGAACTGGGTTCCAGTTTCCATTAGATTTCTGCTTAAGTCATCTGCCAGTGAATTTTGTTTGGCTAGCAGGAATTGAGCTTGTAGGTCCACTTGGTTGCTCAAGGCTGTGTTCCACAGAGTCATTGCTAACCTGCAGAGAGGGTAGGAATGAGTTCCCCCCTGCTTGTTTATGTACCACATGACTGTGGTGTTGTCTATCTTTATCAAGAGCTGTCCTGGAAGGATAAGGTATTTGAAGGCTGTCAGGGCATTCTGTACAGCTAACATTTCTTTTTGATTGATATGCAGGTGAATTTGTCCTGGGCTCCATTTGCCTTGAATGCATTTGCCTGCCATGTGAGCCCCCCATGCATAGTCTGATGTGTCTGTTGTCAGGGTTTGGGCAGTGTGTGTGTGTGTGTGGGGGGGGGGTTTGAGCGAAAGGAAGTCCTGTGTTGTGGTTGCAGGCCTCTGCCCACCAAAGGAACTCTGTCCTTAGGCAAGGAATGATCGGAATCACTGTTTCCAGGTCCTGAGAATGTTGACACCAGAGACTTTTTAAGTACCACTGAAGTTTCCTCATATGCAGTCTTCCATATGGAATCAGGAGAATGCATGAGGCCATGAACCCTAGGGCTTGCAGTATTTTTCTTGCAGATAGCTGGGTTTGGGTGGCCAATAGTTTGAAGTAATTTGTCAAATAAACCTGGTTTTCTGGAGTGAGGAATGCCATCTGGGAAGTTGTGTTCAAGCTTGCTCCCAGGAATACAATATCTTGGCTGGGTGCCAGATGTGATTTCTTTTCACTGAATGTGTACCCCAGAGAAGTTAGGAGTCTCTTTACAAATGTCAGGTGCTGAAGTAGCAATTCCTGACTCTCCGTCTGAATCAGGCAATCATCCAAGTATGGGTAAATTTGAATGTTTCTCTGCCTGCAGTATGTAATGGTTGGAGCCAGGCACTTTGTGAATATCCTGGGTGCAGTAGATAAGCCAATGGGAAGGGAAGTGCAGAGAACTGACTGTGCATAGAGCCTGCCCTGAAACGTAGATATTTCCTGCAAGATTCCCTTACGGGGATGTGCAGATGAGCTTCTTTTAAGTCTAGGGTGACCAGCCAGGAGTCCTTGGCTAGCATAGGCAGCAGCTGTTGGAGTGTAAGCATTCTGAACTTTGGTACCACCAGGAAGGTGTTGAGAATTGACAAATCCACGATAGGGCACCAAGAGTTTTCTTTTCTGGGCACCAGAAATGGTCTGGAGTAGAAACCCTGTCCCCTTTGCTTTGTTGGAACAGGTTGAATAGCAATGATACTGAGAAGAGAAAGTACTTGCTTTTGGACCTCTGCCCACTGGTTTGGGGGAAGATCTGGCAATCCACTTGGGGTTGGCAGTGAGTGGAAGTAGAATCTGTATCCCTGGGATACAATGTTTAAGACCCAACGGTCCTGGGTAATGTATTCCCAGTTTTTTGCATGCAGGGCGAGTTTTCCTCCTAGGGGTGCTAGTACTTGGGCATGGCTGGGAGGGATGCAGAAGTCATTGTGAACTTTTTCCATAAGAGGGTGGCTTACCACTCCCTGTTTTTAAGGTGGGAGTACTCCATTGTTCAGTCTCAGGGTATGCACAGATCTAAAGTCTTTGCGGTCTGTTGCCCCTGGGTTTGGGCTGAGAAGGCTTGGGAGGGACTGGAAAGGACCAGTTTTTTTGAAGGCCAATGCCTACTCAATCTAGGTGGCTGTACCTGTAAGAAATCTTTAACAGCTTGCATAGATTTAGCTTTTCCCTCCATCTTTTTATGAACAACTTCTGCCTTAGTGCCAAACAAACAATCTTGATTTAATGGAGCATCTAGTAATTTTGCTTTGACATGGTCTGGCAAGATTTGTTCCTTCAGCCAAGCATGCCTCCTCAGAAAAGACCCAGTGACAGCAGCCCTGCAAGATGCCTCTAAGGTATCAAAACCACACTGTAAAGTATGTTTACTAACTTGGTTTGCAGAATGCATTATCTCTTGTAAATCTTTATTTTCTGCACTATCAGTAATCAACAACATTTTTTTGTTTAATTAGTTCCATAATATGCTGCTGGTACTTCAACATGTGAAACTGGCAATTTAAAGCCCTGATGGCAAGAGTTGCAGAGGTATAAACCTTCTTACCCAATCTGTCTAAAGCCCTAGAATCTGTGTCCGAAGGAGTAGGGCTTTTAGCTGTAGTAGCCTCAGTACCTTTAGGTCCCTGGGAAATGGTCTCTGGATCCGCAGTAGGATTTTTAAAGAGAAATTTGTGAGAGTCAGGTACTCTGTAGTACCTGTCAGGCTTTCTAGGAGCTGGAAGTAAAGTATCAGAGGTAAGACTGGATTCCATGAAGACATCATCTACAATATCTAGGACAGGGGGTACAGCTAGAGGCCTGTGCTGAGGCAAGTCTAAAAATTCTCTGAGACTCTTTCTGACTGTGAGAAATGCTCACTTAGGGTATGTAAGGTTTCACCGAAAGAAAAATCCTCTGGAGGGGAGGCAGAGGGAATGGAATCCTCTGCATCAGAATCCTCATAGGTGGATGAGGGTATGTCCTGGTATTCAGAGCGTTCAGAGTCATCAAACTCATAGTCCATAGAATCAGAAGGCACATCAATTCTGTGTCTTTCAAAGGGGAAGGATGGCTTCCCCTAAAGTAATAAGGTCTTCAGCCATTCTAAGCATTTGTTTGAGGCATGGGAACTTGAGAATGTGCTTTGGTCATCGGTTTCCTAGGCATAGTGCGAACTCTGGGCCTGAGAAATTCGGTTGTTTTAGTCAGAAACGAAGTAGTCTGCAATACGAACATCAGAAGGCCTGAATACACCCTTAGAAGCCGGTGCCTGCACAGCAGCTCCGGACCCATCCAAGGTAGAGACGTCCGCAGGTTCCGTAGACGAAGAAGCATCTTGCGGCATACCCGACTCCGAATGGGTCTCAGTAGAGGCCTGAGAATCTGTAGAAGCGGGCATCAGGGGCTGCGAAAGCGCCTCAATGACTACCGGCGGACTGGTGACTAACTTAACGGAAGCATCGTCAGCAGTTTTGGACCTATGCGGTCTGTGTCTCTGTCTTTATCCTTACTTTTTTGGAAGATCAGTAGTGGCTTAACAAAACCATTTTGGAGTACGGAGAATGAGAGCGAAAGAATTTAGTGACAAAGATAGCCAGATGAATATTTCGGGAGTTGAACAAGGCATAAAACCGACAGTGAGGAACGTCGTGGTCTGGGCCTAAACAGGTAACGCAGTAAGAATGAAAATCTCTGTGAGGTATTTGCTTTCCACAGGCAAGACAATTGTTAACTTTTCCTAACATTGGTTAGAGCAATAAAAAGGATCCCAACTAGGTACGTAGCTTTAGAGGACTTCAGGTTTGAAACTCGAAAACGAAAATTTCAGGTAGTGGCAGACCAGCACTTGCTAACTGCTTCTACTTTGGACTCCCGCACGGCAAGAAAATCTGATGTAATGGCGTCGGCTGCATGTTTTATACCCCTGATGACCTGACGTCATGGAAGAGGCGACAGCATCCGATGCAAAAATCCCAAGACTCTGATATTCGGGCAGACTGAGGGCTACCTGCAGGCAGATAAACCTAGTGTGAGGACTGCAACAGTGAAACATGAAGAACATCTTCTGCTAATCTGACTGGGTGGAATGTCGGGAAGCCTCTTTGACCTCTCTGGTGGAGGAAGGAGAAAGGGAATGTAATAACATCTGGATATAATCTTAGCACCCATTTGTTTTACGTTGCATCTGTCCAGGTGGCTGGATGCAGAGAAAAACAACCCTCGACTGCCTCCAGAGATGAGCACTCTACCAGCATTTCAGGAGCACTGATAAGGCCTGTCAGAGAAAGACTCACTGAAACCCTGATTCTGTGGACTTCCTCTGCCCCTGGGCAGCATCTCCCATTGAAACTTCCTCCTCTATCTCTAGAAGGATATCCGTGCTGATCCTGGGAAGACCCCTGAGATTTTTGGAACCAGGTTTTCTTTCCAATGCACTTGGTTTCTACAGAATGTGCGCTGAGGAGTTGAAAACTTGATGCTGATGGCAGATAAGGTCTTACCTTCTTGCTCACTGCGGGTTAAAGTTTTTCTGACCAATGGACCAAAAAGGGAGGATCCAAATGGGGCACTGACAAAGGATGCCTTAAAGGGTTCCACGACATCATAAAGCCTCATCCAGGCATGCCTCCAGATAGCAATGCCTGTGCTGGCTGCCCTGGTGGCAACCTCCGTGGTGCAGTGGGAGATAAGCCTCATGGAAGAATTGGACAAGGACAAAAGAGTTAAGTCCTCTGCCAGAGAGTCTGACAGTTCCTTTACCAGGTCTCTCTGTAATTGAGTAAAATGTGCAAGGTAGTTTAATGCTCTCAGTAAAAAAGTGGCTGAGGGGTAAATGCGCTTACCAAACCTGTCCATCGCTCTGAACTCTATTCAGCGGATGGACAGTGGAGCTCCGTTCAGCTAGCTCCTTCTTGGTAGCTGCTGCCACAACCATTGCATAAAATGGAATACTCTTGGTCCAATAATGTCTATCCTTAGGGGAGATAAGAACTTATCCTGACATTAGGAATCAGTTCAACAGAGTCTGGCTCCTTCCAGGACAGGCAAGACACCAAATTCACAAGCTCACTGGCACGGGAACCACAGCGGCTGTGGATGGGCCCAAACCAAAAGCCTCCAAAAACACGCACGCCTCCAAGAAAGAAGGTTGGGCTGACCAACCACTTCTCTGCCTCAGGATCTCTAAAATGTCTCCAAAGGAAACATCTTATGTGGTGAACTAGGGGATCCTCCCCCTTCATCAAAATCTGTCTCCTCAGTGACGAACTCCAAGTGGGAGTCAATGTACCTTTTTTTTTGTATGTCCTCTTATGAGGGATCTCCTCTGTTGGATGTTCAGGGGAGGTCTCGGAAGAGGAGAGGACTCCCTCTATGGGAAGTGTCTGGAGGCTAGTCTGGTCGGACCGACTCTGGACAGGTATGACAAGCTCAAGTCTCTGATCCAAGGGAAGTCGACGGGAGGGGTTATAACTCAAAGAGACCAGATTTCTATGGCAAGAGAAGCCCCTAGCTACAACTCTGAATGCCGAGGGACCTGGTGAATCCCTTCCCAGCTCTGCAGAAGCTACTAAAGAAGAGAGGGGAGGGATCCCAGAGCCCTGGGTTCCAGATTGAGTCAGACCCAAACTGTTCAACGCTGAAGCACAGAGGGGAAAAGATGGCTCCAACATAATTGGAGCTAAACCCTTCCACTTCGATCCGATGGGGACATCCCGAATCAGAGATCTGCTGCAATCAGCGGACAACGAAGCTGAGGAGATCAGGCTAAAGGCTGGAGTGGAGGAAGGGAAGCTCCTCATACTCGACCCCGGATCTCTTGGTTGGCAATGGTCCTGAGACTCCAATACCAAGGCATGGATCGGAGAAGGAGACTGAGCTTGGAGGGGAAACACTAGCAGAACCCAGAGGAGACAGCACGGAGAAGACCCCAACTGGATCTGAGTCTTGAGAATCTACCTAATCATCCTGTCCATGTCGATCTCCGAAAGGTTCCTAGAAGACCTGGAAGAAACCACTGACGGAGGCCTGGAGTGCCTAGCGGGAGTCTGCTGCAACCAGAGGGAAGGAGCTGAGTCAATGCCCAGCACCAGTGTGGGATCCCAAGCTGTAGGATCTGTAGTCCTAGGATCCAAGGTAGCAGGAGCAGCTTCAGGAGAACTGGAGATTAGACAAGAACCAGTCGGACCCAAAGAGTGCATTGGATCCACAGGAGCAGATGTGGGCCTAAGATCCACACTTGCTGGATCCAAAGGCCTTGGAATTTTGGAGGATGGCTCCGAAGATGCCCTCGAGGATTTATGAGGACACTTCTTGGAGTCAGAAGACCCTGCCACACTCTTAGTGGGGGTTTGAGCCCCTGAAGAGAACTAGAAGCAGGCAAGAGGCCCTTTAAAATCAACTTATTTCTGTGGTCAGCGATAGCCCTGGGATTGAAGCTCTCACAGAGTAAGATGACCGCAGATGCTCCAGGCCAAGACAATATAAACACAAGGAATGTGCATCGGAATGTGGTAACTTACGGCTGTATTCAGTGCACCTTTTAAAGCCAGAAGGTTTTTCTGACACAATGTCACTACAGGTAAAGTACAGTTTTGTACCTACCATAAATGTAGATGTCCGAACTGGATAGCATCTGCAGTCATAACAAGTGGGTTGTCCTGTCGTCAGGCAGCCCTGCAGTCGGCCGGATTCCAAAGTCCGGGTCCGGCTTCGGCTGATGTCGCTCTCCACCCGACGTCATCTCTGTTGGTCTTCGGGTATAAAAGCATCAGCCGACGCCATTTTCCTCAGTGTTTCTTGCCCCAGATGCCAGTAGCCCTCTTGCAGGCTAAAATTTGGATAGATGCCAATGTTTCCAAATAGATAGAGGTAAACACAACAATAAGCATATATGTACATATATACAAACAAATACACCATAAAAGACTCCCCCCCAACAGCTAGCTATTAGGAGAGTAAACACCCTAGGAGTACCACAGAGGGAAGGAGGGAGGGTAATCCTGACTGCAGATGCTATCCAGTTCGGACATCTACATTTATGGTAGGTACAAAACTGTACTATGTCCTTCATGGATGCATCTGCAGTCATAACAAGTGGGTAGAATACCATAGCCAACTAGGGAGGAGGATAAAAGTAGATTATGGTGTGTTTAGGATCCCTTGCAGTACAGCAGTGGCAAACCCTGCTCGGGATCTGGAATATAGAGGCAAATTATAATGCTTGGCAAATGTATGCACGGAGGTCCAAGTAGCCTCAATAATGTCTTTGGTTGCCACTCCTCGTAAGAAGGCTGTGGTAGTGGCTGTTGCTCTTGTAGAATGAGGTCTTATGTTCTGTGGAATTGGTTTTCCATGGAAGGAGTAACAGAATCGTATGCAATTTCCTATCCATTTGGAGATTGTCTGTTTGGAAATAGCTTTTCCTTCCCTTCCTGTTGCATAGGCTACAAAAGTTGGTCAGTCTTTCTGCTATTTTTGTTCTGTCCAAGTAGTAGCGTAGCTGTCTATGTACATCCAAGGTATGCAGTATTCTTTCCCTCTGTTTTGTGGGTTGGGAAAGAAGGTAGGTAGGTGGATTGCCTGGTTTAAAGATACTCTGGATACCACCTTGGGCATAAATGTCGGATTAGTCCTCATGGACACTCTATCTTGGTGGAAGATTAGGAAGGGTTGCACTGCCATTAAGGCCTGTAGTTCTGAAACCCTCCTTGCTGAAGTAATTGCCAGTAGGAAAGCAGTTTTCCATGACAGGTGTTGTAGTTCTGCTGTTGCTGCTGGTTCAAAGGGTGATAGTGTCAACTTTTCTAGCACAAAGTTTAAATCCCAAGCTGGTAATGGTGGTTTCCTTGGAGGTTTAACATTCTTGATTCCTCTGAGGAACTGCCTGAGCAAAGGGTGCGAAAAAACAGGTGGATCAAAGCTGTATTCTGCTGAAATAGCTGATGCATGTATCTTGATGGAGGAGTAGGACAGGCCCGAATGAAGAAATTCCGCCAGATACTACAGAATGTTAGGCATATCTATGTTTGACACATCTTTTCCTCTTTCGTACTCCAAATGACAAACCTTTTCCATTTTCCAGCATAGTTCCTTCTTGTTGAAGGTCTGCGTGCTTCAAGAATAATGTCTTTAACTCTTTGGGAAAGTTCTGGATTAGCTGCTGCTATGTGATGTTCCATGCAGTCAGTTGCAGCGTTTTTAGGTTTGGATGTATGATGCTGTAGTTGTTCTGAGTTAACATCAAAGGCATCAGGGGTATTGGCCACATATTGTTCCGAGACATGCTCCTCAGTAGTGGGTACCAGTGTTGTCTTGGCCAGTTTGGGGCTATCAAGATTATCCTTGGACATTCTTCCTTGATTTTTAGTAGTACCTTGTGTATCAAAGGAAGAGGTGGGAATGCATATGCTGTTAGGCCTTTCCAGTTGAAGGAGAGTGAGTCCACTTTCCATGCTAGTGGGTGGAATGTCCTTGTGCAGAATTTTTTGAGCTGGTGATTGAGAGGTGATGCGAATAGGTCTATCTGTGGCATTCCCCATTTCTTTGAGATGGTCTTGAAGATGTCCGGGTGCAGCTTCCATTCGTGGGCATCCGAAGTGGTTCTGCTTAATATGTCTGCTAGAGTATTGTCTTTCCCCGGTACAAATATTACCTGTAACTGAATGTTGTAGCTGAGTGCCAGGGTCCACAGCTCCAAGGTCATTCTGCATAGGGGGTATGAATGAGTGCCTCCCTGTTTGTTGATGTACCACATGACTGTGGTGTTGTCTGTCCTTATCAACTGGCCCTCTGAGGAATGGTTTGAACTTTTGGATTGCCAGTTTTACTGCCAGCATTTCTTTTAGATTGATGTGCAGGTGAAGTTGATCCTGTGTCCACAATCCTTGCACGCATTTGTCCAGCATGTGGGCCCCCCATCCTAGGTCTGAAGCGTCTGTTGTGATGGTCTGGCTTGGTCGACATCTGCGAAAGGGTAGGCCTGGGTTTGACTGGCATGCCTGAGCCCACCATAGGAATTCCTGTTTTAAGCATGGAATTAGTGGGATTTCTGTTTCTAGACTGTGTCTGTGTTGGGACCATAAATTCTTTAGGTACCACTGTAGTTTCCTCATATGTAGTCTGGCAAATGGGACCAAGATTATGCATGATGTCATGAAGCCCAAGGCCTGCAGAAATTTTCTTGCTGTTAACTTGTTCAGTTTTGTTAGTGCCAAGAAGTAAAGAGGAAGTTCTTTCTGTTTTTCTGTAGTCAGGAATGCCATTTGTTGTACTGTGTCCAATTCCGCGCCCAAGAATGTCCTTGTTTGGGATGGTATCAGCCTTGACTTTTGTAAATTGACTGTGTATCCCAGTCCTTGTAGCAAGTAAATGACCCTTTGTAAATCTGTTGTCAGCTTGCTTTTGTTGTCCCCTTGTAGCAGGCAGTCGTCCAGGAATGCGTAAATTTGAATTCCTGTAGTCTGCAATGGGCGATTACTGATGCCAGGCATTTTGTGAATACTCTGGGCAGTAGATAAGCCAAAGGGCAATGCTGAGAATTGATAGTGCTCTGATCCTGCAAGAAATCTGAGGTATCTTCTGCAGATTGGTCGAATGGGGACGTGCAGGTATGCCTCCTTGAGATCTAGAGTTACCAGCCAAGACTCCTTGCCCAGCATGGGAAGAAGTTGCTGTAGGGTCAGCATTTTGAATTTTGGGACAATGATGTATGTATTTAAGGTGGACAGGTCGAGAATTGGTCTCCAACTTTTTTCCTTTCTTGGAACTAGGAATAGTCTGGAATAGAACCCCTTTCCTTGTTCTGTTGTTGGCACTCTTTCCACAGCTCTCATGTTTGCTAACTCCATTATCTGGCGTAGAGCCTCTGTTTTTTGATTTGGAGGTAGATTTGGCATTCCTCTTTGACTGGTAAAGTGTGGAAGTGAAACCGGTAACCTTGATCTATGGTTTGTAAAATCCACTTGTCTTTTGTTATGTAGTGCCAGTTCTTTGAAAATAAGGTTAACTTTCCGCCTAGAGGAGCTGCTATTTGTTCCCTGGTAGGCGGAGTTAGGATTAAGTCACTGTGGTTGTGCTGATGTAGTGGCAGTGGCTGTGTCTGTGCCTCTGTTGTTACCTTGCCACTGTCGTCCTCTGTAGGCACCTCCTCTGGGTTGGTTTCTGCCTCTGGAACGTCTATTCCTGCCCCTTTGAAATTTTGTGGAGTCAGGAAAGGACCAATTTTGGCAGGCCAGTTCCTGCTAAACCTTGGGGTTGAACCTGCAAGAAATCTTTAACAGTTTGAACAGATTTTGCCTTTTCTTCCATTTTCTTCATAACCTGCTGGGCAGGTGTACCAAACAAACTTGTCTTGTACATAGGAGCATCTAGCAACTTAGCTTTAACATGATCCGTAAAGCTTGTTCCTTTAGCCATGCATGCCTTCTTATCACTGTGCCTGTCATGGCTGATCTAAATGAAGCCTCCAGTGCATCATAGCCACATTTTAAGGAATGGTTGCTAACCTGTTGTATGTTATTTACCATCTCTAATACATATTTCTTATCAAGAGATTCATCAGTGGTTAGTTTTTAGTTAACTGATCAAGCATAAACTCTTGGTATTGTATCATGTGAAACTGACAGTTTAAAGCTCTAGCTGAGAGAGTAGCTGAAGTGTAGACCTTTTACCCCATCTGTCTAATGACCTTGCTTCCCTTTCAGAAGGAATAGGGTTTTTAGCTGTGGTCGCTACTGCCTTGGGACCCTGGGATATAGTTTCTGGGTCTGCAAGTGGGGCCTTGTAAAGGTGGTGATGAGTATCTGGCACCCTGTAAAATCTGTCTGGTTTGGCAGGGGCTGGGGTAAAGAATCTGGAGCGGAGCAAACATCATTAAAAGCATCATCCACCACAGATAGAACAGGAGGTATAGCTAAGGGCCTGTGCTGTGGGAGGTGCAGAAAGGTTCTAAGTCTTTTCTGGAGTCTGAAAAATCCTGTTGCTGCCATTGGAACTGTTCTCGCATGGCATGCAAGGTTTCAAAGGAGAATTCTTCTGGTGGGGAAGCAGCTGGAATGGATTCTTCAGCATCAGAATCTTCAAAATTGGAGAAGGGAGCCTCTGGCTGGTCAGTTATGTCTGATTCATCAGCAGAATCATCAGAAGACACTGGCTCAGGGGCTCTGCCCTAGGTCTCTTCTCTGGGGGCTGAGAGGCCCTGTCTGGGTGAGATTGAGATCCTCTAATTAAAGAAATTAAATCTTCTGCCAAAAAGCATTTGAGAACTAGAAGAGGGCCTGGATGTGGGGGGTTTAACAGGCGCTGATTTAGTAGTCTTGGCTGCTTTAGCCCTGGCGAAGGCCTTAATGGACATGGCTGCTGGAGGCCTAGCAGCACCACGTGCTGGGGTAGAGACATCCAAGGGATGGTGTCTGATAAGTCAACCACCGTAGTGGGTAAAATTTCTGAGGTCGATTCAAGAGTTGTAGCAGGGGCCTCAGTAGTAAGAATAGGTTCAGCTGTACTTTGATGAGTTTTCTCGGTTTCGCCGAAACCGAGACACTCGCGTTTGCTTTACCGTGGTTTCGCCGAAACCGGACCGTCGGTCTTTATCTTTGCTTTTTGGAAGATTGGGTAGTCGGAGAATCCGACGGCATAATGTATGCAAAATCAGTACCGAAAAACTGTTCTGCAAACTCCGACCGACGCCTAAGCCGCTCGGTTGAAAGAGCACAGGCGAACAGGCTGCTACGCCGTGGGCTGGGCCTAAACAAGGCAGAAAGTAAGAGTGGAAATCTTTATGAGGTATTTGTTTCCCACAGGTTAAACAATTGTTAACTTTTTCTGACATCGGCTGAGGCAAGAAAGAGTCCCCAACGGGTACTTAGCTTTAGAAGTCTTCAAGTAGTATTCGGTAGAAGTAATCTCTGGATCCGACCGACCGGCACTTGCGAACAGCTTCTGCTCCACGCCGCAAGAAAGACTGTGGAAAATGGCGTCGGCTGATGCTTTTATACCCGAAGACCAACAGAGATGACGTCGGGTGGAGAGCGACATCAGCCGAAGCCGGACCCGGACTTTGGAATCCGGCCGACTGCAGGGCTGCCTGACGACAGGACAACCCACTTGTTATGACTGCAGATGCATCCATGAAGGACATCAACAAAAACACCATCCAATAACCTTGTTGAATGAGCTGTAATCCTGCCCGAAGTGACATTTTACAAGGAGTGTAACAGAATAACAGCATGAGAAAACCATACAGAAATAGTCAACTTTGCCACTGGTTGTCCTTTCCTCTTACCTTAATAGGACACAAACAGCTGGCCAACTTTCCTGGAAGGTCAAGTTTTGTCTAGGAAATATCTGAGTGAAGAACTCTATCCCTTGTTTCTTGGTTCAGGAAAAAAAGACTGAGATTAGTCTGTCTCAAGGTAACACTTAAGGCATAAAAGTAGGATTCATTCTCAAAAGGAACCATCCCTGGGAAAAATGACATATGGTTGACTCATCATAAATGCCTGTAACTTTGATACTTACTGCTGTTACATCTGCTAGGTAAGTAAAAGTCTTCCAAGTTAAGAACCTCAAATCAGCCTCATCAGCTAGTTCAAATGGAGACGAACTACATTTTGCAAGCATAAAATTGAGATCCAAAAGAGGAGTCATCTGTTTTCTAGGCGAGTTAAGAATGCAAGACCACTTTCACAAACTATTTAACCACAGCATTGATGAATGGGGGGGGGGGGGGTTAGGTACAGCTGTGTAAAATCTTGCCATAACAGTAGATGTTCTTCTCTTCATTGTTGCAGAATTATTTACAATATTGATTCCCTGTCAAGGGCAGCCCGACATCTGGCCAGTATACCAAAGGCTTTTAGTTAAGGGTACACAGTACATCACATGTATGCGCCCTATGAACAATGTAGGGCATAAAGGTGACATACGGACATACCATCCTCAGAACTGAAAAGCCACAGTAGGAACAATAGTAGGTATCAAACACATCCAGAAGGAAAAAGGACCAGGAGGAGGAGGGAGTAAATACTGCAAAAGCAAAGAAAAGGACATCTCCTGTTACGGTAAGATTTTACACAACTGTACCATGTCCTTCCATATCACTGTTGCAGTACTCTTTACAACAGGGAGAGTGCAAAAGCTCAGGAAGACTGGGAGGAGGAAGGGCCAAGCAGAGCCCTGTAGGAAACCACATAGAATGGCCCTGGCAAAACAAGCTCTGGCCCTAGAAATCACAATGACATGACCTAATAACCCAACAAAGTCAAAAACAAAGGATAATAAAGCAAAACCCCCAAAAGGACACTTACCTGAAACAGCTAGGTAACCAACAAATGAACAAGCGTTCAGACAGACAATCGAAGATGGCATTCAGATTGACAGCAAAGAAATTCTGAGGATGGTTATGTCCGCATGTCACCTTTGTGCCCTAGGCAGTGCGCCGGCAGCATATATGTGACGTACTGCGTACCTTAACCAAAAGGCTTTTGTATACTGGCCGGACGTCAGACTGCCCTTGGCAGGGAGTCCCTATTGTAAAGAATACTGCAACGGTGATAAGGAAGGACATCTAAGAGCATACTGCAGAAATGGTTGAAGAGCGTACCTAGATAGAAGAGCATGACAAACCATTGGACAACAACTCTCAAAATCATGAGCCAGAGGCAGGCAGGCCTGAAAACGGATACCCACATCATCTAGAAGGGCAGCATTCTTTATTCTATTAGTTGTACAGAGTTGAAGTGATCATACTGCTTACTTCTTCATATTATGAACCTGCCAAGAAAAAGTATGAATGGCAACAGCTATAAAATCTTTCCACTTGTACATATATTATTTTCTAGTAAGACTTTTTCACCTCCTTTAGTACCTGGTGCATGTCCTCAGTAAAACGGTGCCTAAAAAGATACCCATATTCTATAAACCAGGCAGTCAGCTGAAGTGTTTCTAGACTGGGGTCCCTATGTATCGTGTGATTAAGTTCAGTCTTTAGGGAAGATTGTGGTAATTGCCCATGCCAGCTTGAAAAGATGGGAGAACCACTGTTGCTGATAATAATTATATATCAGCTTAACAGAATGTGACTGCATGTCACTCATAGAAATGGCATGCATGTGATTTGGTAATACTGCTTTTCTCATATTAACAGCATGAATTGGTTAAGCTGCTCTATCTCAACAGTGTGATATATTTTTTAGGAATAGCATAAAAATACAGAGCCTGATAATGCAGGAAGAAATAACAAAAATGTGCTTGAGTGATATATTGTAAAACAAAAAGTATTGTTTTTCCGTCTTAGTAACAGAAGTTTGGTAATCATAACAGTGTGATATATTTTTAGAATAGCATGTGATGCACTGGCTTAACAGAATGTGCTTGTGCGGAACAAAAAAAATATATTAATACTTCTGAATATTTTGTAACAAATGGCATTAACAATAGAGGCTTGTTGAGATATCCTAAACAACTGAATGCACACAGATATTCAAGCTAAAGGGAAATGGCTAACACAACAGAAAAAGTTACAACTATCCTATTAATGAAAGAACATTTTGGCATGCTGCGATCTAGCTTTCTCTGGATGAGCATGGCTAACATAGCAGAAAAAGTTAGACTATCCTATCAATGAAAGAACTTTTGTGAAAGAACATTTCCGCCTGCTGAGAACTGGCTCTCCCTGGATTAAGATAATACAGACAAAGGCGGCTTCCATACAGAAAAAGAATGTTTTCATCAAGGACAAAGTTTTGAAACTATAAAAGTGGTTGTAAAATACTTTCTGGTAGACATTTTGTAATCCGAGTCAGCTGAGGAAGTGCAGTGTGCCCAACAGTGTTTTATCTGTGTTATAAAGGAAATGTTATAATCTCACAGTAGTACTTGGTCGTCTGATTTCAATAAATTTGTCATTATACAAATACACAGATGCACAGTCTGTGTCCATGCTGGTATTTCAATTTAACAGCTGTCTTGACCAGAAGGGAGTCACCACCACAATTTTTGGAGAGTCCTTCTAGATCTTTAGAAGAACCAAGGAAAGCATTACAAGTTGGATGTGTTTTCTACAGCCAAAGCAGGGTTTGCTACGTACATCTTTCAGGGCTTGTTAGACCACAACTCCATTTCTTCCTCATCTTGTCCTTCTGATAAGCTTTAACAGTCTACCATCAATTAAAAATACTGCAACACTGGTCCTGGAAAGACGAAGTACAGTTGTGTAAGAACTTACTATAACAGTAGATGTCCTACTGATCACTGCTGCAGTATTACATCCCACCCTCCCTCATCCTTTTTTGGACTTGTTTTGTGTTTTCCTGGCTAAGGTAGATCTTTTCCTTTCCTTCTCTCTGCAGTACACGTACGTATGCAAACGGTTACCTCTCCTTCTGCTTCAGTTATTTGGTCTGCTGAAAGCAAATTCTGAGGTAAGTCACATTAGTTTGAGCCTTCTATTTTTGAGCTTAGGTCATACATATGGCACAAGGAAGGTGTCCAGACTTTAGCATGCTGGCCAGATGTACTGCTATCCTTGGCAGGATATCCCATCAGTCAGTAATACTGCAACAGTGATCAGGGGTGTTTGTACTCCCTATCAGTTTGGCTTCAGCATCTACACCCTCTGACTTCTAAGATTCCAGTTCTGGATAGTGGATAGACCAGATAGCTCACAGTCCAGGTCTTTCATTGTCTCTTCCAACCCCCACCTAGTTTGTCACTGCAAATGCTTTAAACCTGGTGTGCTGAGCATTTTTAAAAGGGGTAAAGTACAAGCTCTGTGAGACCCAATAGAAAAACAAAAGCATACAAATGCCAGGGAAATGTCGGCTGTTATCAATGCTTTGAAGGCCCTGAAGCATGCCTGGTCCCCAGGGCCTCAAAGTGTACACAAACAGCACCACAGTGATGTAGTACATAAACAAATGGGGTACCCAATCCTATCCTCTATGCAGATGTGTTACGATAGCCTGGAGGGCAGTAATTTAGCTCAGACTCTTCAGGCATCATACATTCCATCAAAGCAAAACTTTACTGCAGACAAGTTCAGCAGGAGCAGGACAGACCTCCCTCCACACATGGAAACTTCATCCTGGATATTCCAGTAATTGATCACACTATAGAAAGTATCTCAACTAGATCCATTTCTCTCCTTTAAGAACAGACTAGCAACAAAATTCTGCTCCGGGATTCCTTGCAGTCAGGCCTGAAAGACAGATGCTATCTCATTGCCATGGACAATATTATTCCTGTATGTTTTTAATTTTTTTGCTTTATAGCAAGTCTGTGGAGAATACGGTTGTGAAATGTGTAGTTTGGTTGGAAAAGCTGACCAGTGGATAAGCTGATTAGGCTAGTATGATATGGAAATTATAGTCAGATTCTGAGTTACAGAATCTAACACTTGAAAGTGGAGGATGTTGGGAGTTGATGCGTGAGCAATAGAAGAGGGGGGTAGCATAAGAAGTTGCCAGAGAAACATTATGATAGGTGTAGGCCAAGCGATACTTGTTTAACAACTGAAGTGGATGGGATCAATATGGAGAAAACATAAGGGCGGCTATGCTGGGGCTGTGGAGGGTGTATAATAATACAGGGTGGGTGTTAAGCCAAGATTGGTAAAAGTTGCAACTTGGAAGTTTGAACATGAATTTGTGAGAAGATGTGTTCAGAATGTGACAATGTAAAAATATAAGAAAAGGAGTGAGTGAATGAAAATGCGAAAGAATTTATACAGGAAGAAATGTGAAGATAGGTAATAATTTGAGTAGAATGTTGACAGGTGTGAAATGACTGGAGTGGGATGGAGCTGATTTTTGACTGAGTGTCACTCTGTGTGGGAGGAGACTGGTTAGGTATAAGTACATAAGAATAATGTGCAAATGACTGTAGGAATGACCAGAATTGATGAAAAAGAGAAGAAATAATGTGAAGGGTAAGGAAATATGGGGTGCTCGTAGGAAGCAGTTAATGTGACAAGTTTGCTATAAGCAAAGAGTGGGTGTATGGTACAGGTAAAAGTAACTGGTATGTGTAGTCAGAAAGAGGATTTGCTCACTGGAAAAGAGAGAGAGAAAGTTATATGTGCTGGTAGAGTAAGAGTTTACTTAAGGGGGTATGGTGGGCAGGAAGACAGGGGTGGAGAATGAAAAGTTAGTAAAATTAGTCCATGGGGTGGCTGGGGAGTTGATGGTGGGAGAGAAGTAAAGCAGGCTAAAAGACACACACACACACACACATTAGGGTGACAATCTACACATACACACAGGGGTCCCAAATGAGACTCAGAATGGCAGTTAAGTCAACCAAACTTAGTAAGGGCTAAAATAAAAACACTTTGCTTTGTTTAGATGTCATATAGCATTGAAAAGTTGGTTAAACATAACTAAATGTTATATCAGCTGCATTAAGCAGCAGTCAAAGGACAGATACACACTCCTTGTTACAATATACAGTAAATAGCAGACTGTGGGATTCCCACAGCCTAAGGCAGTTAATAATAAGTGCCAGTAGCCTTTTTTCTCTCTCTCTTTTTTTTTTTTTTTTAATGTACGCAGTACCAGGTTGTAAGTCTCACTGAACTGCAGATGCAGCATTAAATATCTTCAAACAATGCAGTAGAATTACAGAATGAGCTACTGAAAGACTCAACCTAAGAACTCTCCTTGGAAAGAAAAATAATACGACATGCTATCTGAAAGCTGTAAAAACGTCTGCTGGACAATACTTCCCCCAACCTCATTCAAAAAAATGCAGAAGAATGATCACACAGACTCTTCACAAACCATCAAAAAATAAAAAGGATAGGAGACTTTCCAAAACACAGACACAACCTGGGCTTGCTCTTAGAGTCCACTGAGTAATCTACCGTACCAATAATCAAAACATACAAAGTAATTTCTACCATGAGCAATCTGAAAGGCATTACTAAATATTCATCTGTCATCAAGAGGTTCCATAGTGTAGTGGTTATCACGTCTGCTTTACACGCAGAAGGTCCTGGGTTCGAGCCCCAGTGGAACCATCTCTTATTACTTTAAACAGGCACAAAGACAATAACTGCAATTCATCCAAAAACATATCTTTTCATGCACACAGAGTAAAAATTTCACCACACTCTCACATTTGAATCTAATGACCATGTAAATACTGGCATGTGTCTCATGATTTTGCTCATTCCCAAAAGGACACAACTGCTTCACTAGCAGCCAATAAGACAGGGACACAATTTTACTAATACATCTCTTAACTAATGCTCAGCTTAAAACACATCTATACTTTTTTTAAACCTTTACAAGTAATTCTGCAATCACTTACAATTTTATTTTGATTTCTCAGTCTAGTCTATCTTACTGACTCACTATACATAAATGTAAAATATGTCATTCTAACGAGTTTATTCAGTTTGTCAGCCTTACTGACTCAGCATAAACAAGTACAAAAGTATTTGGCCCTGATGAGTTTGTCTGCGCCTGTTGTTTTCTTCCTATTTCAAGCTATATGCAGTAATAATGGCCTGGATACTAACAATTAAAAAAAGGCCACCTTGTTTGACATTTGCCCATATGCACAAGGTAAGCTGCAGGTTCTGCTAACTCCTTTACCTTTCACCATTCTTCACAGGTATTGTCTTATACCAGTCTCATGCATTCCAGAAAATCAGACACAGTTTTTCACACTACTACCTCTTCAAAAAGGATGTTGCACTAATTTTCCACCCTTTCTGTGAAAATCTGCTTCCTAAAATCGCACCTGAACCATCTGCCCAGTGCCATCAAGTACTACATATCAATATTTTGCAGCTTTTCCCAAGTTATCCAAGTGTGCTGCTGTTATAATGTTGAATTACTGATTGTATTTCTGCACTTTATCCTTGTATAAAGCCAATGTACTTCACTGATATTAACTGCTGATTTTCTGCACTGTAGCCATCTTGTTCAAGGAAGTGTTTGCTGGTTAACTTGTTGCATGTTCTGCAGTTTCTGCACATTAAGCTTACTCTTGTGTGATGTTTCATTAAGAAATGTTAGTTCTGCACTCTAGTGGCAGTACAGACTACACTGGTTTGTTCTGAGGTTGGCAAACAAAGAAGAGAGCTTCAAGTGTGTTTTTGTAGTTGACAGTAGGCTTACTGTGTCTGCTTAGTCAGTTTGCCTGCATAAAGTCACTGCGTAGGCACAAGTGCTTAGAATCTCGATTTACCTATAAAACAACCCATAACTGCTCCTGAATAAGTAGCTGCCTAACGAGCACCAGGTGTGTCTGTGATAAGGAGCATCACCCAGCAAGATTAGACTAAGACTGCAATTTTTACCCAACTACCATCAAAGCAAATCTGTCTCATACTCATTGAATTCCCTTACACTGCAGTCATAAACAAAAGGAGCACAAAAACACTGCCACTAATTATAGCCTTACACTTGTTACAAGTACCACAGAAGTTCACTATATAAATACCCCAAACCCAGGAACCTGACTTTGTTCATGTGTCTGTAGCCAGCTTGGTACAGTTGACATCCTGCGACAATGCAAAAATTGTCTCATTTTCTCAGACAACCACTTAATTCCTGAAATATCTGCTACAGTATGCGAGAAATATTGAGTATACACAGTCATTGGAGGCAATGTTCTCAAATAAAACTACTACAACCATCAAACAACTTGTTCAAAACACACACCACCTATTACATACACACATACCACAGGGCTAACACACCGACCCACATATTCTGAGGCCCTTAAAATTAAACTTCACAAACCTCAAAGGCCTCCCAGACACAGAAATTATGCTAACTATCCTTGGCAACCTCAAAAACACACAAGCACAACAATATCCACCAAGACACATTCAGCCTCAACTCAATGTCTTATGTATAAGCCCAAACGGCAAACAACCTCATCTGGCAGTATCTTGGTCAAGTCAAAGTACACTCCACTGTAAGATATGGATGTCCTACTCACCAAACCAAGCAAAGAGGGTTATGATCGGCTGCTTAACACAGACCAGGATCCTCACAAACACACAGGTGCACTCAGGTCACTGAACCACAAGTACCAGTATGTCTTTTTCATAGTCCATATGGGTGTAAATTACTTGAAAACTACCTCTCTGGTCTACGAATAAATAAGATGTTGTTCTCAGACTGTGTCCCAAGCCGGTATGTGCCTAGCATTCTGCAGCATTTAACAGTCTCCAAGGGTGATGCCACATTATGAACAGAAGATAACTGACAGTTTCTGGTGTCACTCAAACAGTACAGTATTTGTCACTCTGGGAAGATAAAGCTGACAGACCATTCTGCTTCACCACGGATGGTCTGCACCTGTTCCCTCTAGGCTACTGAATATTAGCTATTTTATCCACCCACTGTGCCTTTTAGGCACTGCCAACCTGATAAACCATCTGACACAGAAACCAGCCCCTAAAAATCTAAAGGTGTTACTGCTCAATACCAGGAGTTCAAACAAACAAAAAAAATCACTTAAATAAGCTCTCCTCACCCTGGTGAATAGAGATGTCTTTGTAGTTAATGAGAAATGGTTTAAAACAGTGGACAGTACTCAGTCAGTGCAGAACTAGAACGCTTTCCACAAATTTAGACTTATTACTGCACAGATAGGACAAAATGTGAAGGTATCTCAATATATATCAAAAACAATAACACGTCAAGGTTGGTCAAGTAGCATGACGGTCTTGAGCTTCTCCACATCCAACCCATCGCAAGCAAGCCTCATATCATATCCTTGTGAGCTACAGGACCCACACAATGACCCAATAATTCACACTACTTAATCAAGCTTGAGTCACTATCTATTCTACCAAACATCATATTCACAGGCAACTTCAACTACTCGTCTACAAACTGGGAACGCCAAAAAATTCCTAGAGTTTGTCAACATGAGTGCTGTAGACCAGCTAATCTGTACGCCTGTTAGGGCTGTACAGAACCCTGAGCTGGTCCTCGCAAACATGGAGGAATGTTGCCCCCCAAGTGCAATACCCTTAGTGGTCTGGTAGGGCACAAAGCGGTCTCCTTCAAAATATAAATAAAGCTTCTTGCACCACTTGCTCCTGGAACTTTTAGGAATTACTGTATGGCAAACCTCCTGCTTTTAAATGACACCATGCCAAACCTCAAACTCCCCTCCCCCCCATCATCATCACCAAATCCTAGGAACACAGCTGCCTATGTGGAGTTATTCACAAAGTCCTTGTATAACCACGTATACAGCTGCAGAAAGGCAGCAGTACCTACCCGAAATAAGCAGAGGACAAGTACAAAAATCAAGCCACCTGGTGGAATCCCAGCTTAAACAGGTTTTACAACTAAAGGAAAAGTCATGTCCACAAAATAGGAAGAGCAATAACCAACAAGGCAAGTACTCCCATATCAAACTTAATAAGCAACTCAAGCCTACTAAAGTCAAATTTGTGGTTAAAGTAGCATCTCAGTTTAAGGAAAATCACAAGGCATTCTTCAGCTATGCCCATCACTAATTTTAAATGGCGCCACCTATACTGAGCTGGAGTTCATATCTAATCTATTGGTTGATAAGTTCAGCTCCAATTTTCTCTCGCTTTCATCACCAAAATATCCCAATCATAACTTCCCAATGATCACTAGCTGCTAAAAATGCTCTCAAAGGCCAAAAACACTGCATCCATGAGACATGAAAATATCCCAGGTTGCCTCTTTAATACCAGGAAACATGGTCTTTTGGACCCATTAAAAAGTACAGTTTTGTACCTACCATAAATGTAGATGTTCGAGGATCCACATTGCTGCAGTCCTAACTATTGGGGTAGTCCGCTGTCCAGTCGGCCCGAATACCAAAGTATATTGACGCCGGTCAGGGCATTAGACTGACGTCAGTACGCCAGGGTACTAATGCGCATGACCGACGTCATATCCTCAGTCTTTTCTTGCCCCAGATGTCAGAAGACCCTAAAAAGACAAGGCCCAATATACCTGCACCAAAAATATGTACAATATATACAAAATTATCAGCATATAACCTCACCTACACAACCACCTCTAAACACAGAGGGGAAGGAGGGAGTAAATTGACTGCAGCAATGTGGATCCTCGAACATCTACATTTATGGTAGGTACAAAACTGTACTATGTTCTTCATTCCACATTGCTGCAGTCCTAACTATTGGGTAGAATCCCAAAGCAGAGGTAAGGGAGGCTGGCAAATCATAAAGAAGTAGGAGCTGACAACATTCCTTGCAAAATAGCTGTGGCAAAACCAGCCCTAGACTTAGAGTAGAGAGGAAGGTGATAATGCTTAGAGAAAGTATGCACTGAACTCCAAGTAGCTGCCTCCAAAATATCCTTAGTTGCCACCCCTTAGGAATGCTGTTGAAGTGGCAGTAGCCCTAGTGGAATGAGGCCTAATCCCAGCTGGAATCTCCTTGCCATGATGGGAATAACAAAAGCAATGCAAAACCCAATCCACCTAGAAATAGTTTGTTTTGACACAGGCTTGCCCTCGAACTCAAAGCAAAAGAAACAAACAACTGCTGAGACTGCCTAAAATCCTTAGTCCTGCTTAAATAATAACGCAATTGCCTGTGTACATCTAAAGTGTGCAAAATCTTTTCCCCTTTATTTTGGGGTCTGCATAAAAAGTAGGCAAATGAATAGTTTGGTTTAAAGCCACACTAGAAACCACTTTAGGCATAAAGGAAGGATTAGTACGTAATGATACCCTATCCTTATGGAAAATCAAAAGGGCTCTACTGCCATAAGGGCCTGCAACTCAGACACCCTTCTTGCAGAAGTAATAGCCAACAGAAAAGCAGTCTTCCATGACAAGTATTTCAATTCAGCAGTAGCCGCAGGCTCAAAAGGTTGTAGAGTAAGTTTTTCCAACACAAAATTGAGATCCCAAGCAGGAGTAGGAGCTCTACGGGGGTCTTATATTCTTTGCCCCTCTAAGAAACTGCTTGAACAAAGGATGCGAAAACAATGGTGGGTCACAATCATAGTGAGCTGAAATTGCTGCAGCATGAATCTTAATGGAAGAGAAGGACAAACCTTTGTCCAATAACTCAGTAAGATATTGAAGAGCCACACTCAAATTAGGCTCAGAAATCTCCAAATTCTTTGCTGTACTCCAAAATAAAAATCTCTTCCATTTTTCTGCGTACACTTTCCTTGTACTAGGTCTTCTAGCTTCCATAATCACATTTAAAACTTGTTGAGGAAGTTGAGACCTGCTGTGTTTCAACACAGAATATGCCAGGCTGTTAGATGAAGAGAGTGAAGCTTGACATTGAGCAGATGACCGTCCTTCTGAGATAACAGATGTGGAATCAAAGGTAAAGGCCATGGAGGCTTCCTTACCAGACTCCTTAGTAGTGGGTACCAGTGTTGCCGAGGCCAATCTGGAGCTATTAAAATCATCCTTGGCTTGTCTTGTCTGACCTTTAAGAGCACCTTTGGAAGAAGAGGCAGAGGTGGAAAGGCATACACATGAAGATTTTTCCAACTGAAAGACAGAGCATCCACTTTCCAAGCTGTGTGATGAAACCCCTTTGTGCAAAACTTTGGCAGCTGGTGGTTTAGTGGAGAAGCGAACAGATCTATGTCTGGAGTTCCCCATGACACTGTCAATTTCTGAAATACATGAAGATCCAGTTTCCACTCGTGGGGATCCATGATTTGTCTGCTTAACACATCTGCTAAGGAGTTCTGTGCTCCCGGCAGAAACCTTGCCTGAAGAGTTAGTTGCAAGCTGAGCGCAGTCTCCCATAAAATCATTGCTTGCCTGCATAGAGGATAAGAATGTGTTCCCCTTGTTTGTTGATGTACCACATGACAGTTGTGTTGTCTGTTAGAATCAACACCTGCCCTGGAAGAAGTAACTCCTTGAAAGCCATTAATGCAAACTGGACTGCTAACATCTCCTTCATGTTGATATGTAGATGCTGTAGTCTGGCAGGCCACTTGTCTTGTATCCACTTTCCATTTAGATGAGCTCCCAAGCAATGTCCGAGGCATCTGTCGTTAAAATCTGACTCGCCTCTGGCCGGGTCACAGAGAGTCCCTTGTTTAGGTGACATTCCTGAGCCCACCACAAAAATTCTTTTTGAAGGCAAGGTATTATTTGAATGACAGTGTCCAAATCCTGGCAGTGCTGTGTCCATACATTTTGAGATACCATTGTAGCTTCCTCATATGCAGTTTGGCATTGGGAAGCACCAGAATACAAGATGCCATGAACCCTAATGCTTGAAGGACTGTCCTTGCAGTCAGCACGGACTGATGAGATAGTTGATGGAAGTAAAGTGATAGACTCTTTTGTTTGTCCGGGGTTAAAAAGGCCATCTGGGCTGCTGTATTCAGTCTCACACCCAGAAAGCACATGTCTTGAGAGGGTACTAGACTGGACTTTATTTCGTTCACAGAATACCCTAGGCATCTTAGCACTGCTATAACATATTCCAGATGCTGTAGAAGGTCTTCCTTTTCTTGAGCCAGAATCAGGCAGTCGTCCAAGTAAGGATAGATTTGAATTCCTTTTAGCCTGAAGTAAGCTATCACTGGAGCCAGAACCTTTGTGAATACTCTGGGCGCAGTAGATAAGCCAAAGGGCAATGCAGAGAACTGATAATGAGAATTTCCAGCTCGAAAACGCAGATACTTCCTGCAACTTAGTCTTATAGGCACATGAAAATAAGCTTCCTTGAGATCTAAAGTTACCATCCAGTGATCTTTGCCCAGCAGAGGTAAAAGCTGTTGTAACGTCAACATCTTGAACTTGGGAATGTCCAGATAAGTGTTGAGGATAGATAAATCCAAAATTGGTCTCCACGTGTTCCCCTTCTTTGGTACTAGGAACAGGCGAGAATAAAATCCTAGGCCCCTTTCTGATACAGGGACTGGCTGAATGGCCCCTATTTGGAGTAACTGAGAAATTTGCTTGTGAGCCTCTTTCCTTTGTGGAGGAGGAACGTCTGGCATGCCTTTGAAAGGGGCAATGTATGGAAATAAAACCTGTAACCGTGGTGAATGATATCCAACACCCATCTGTCTTGAGTAATTAAATCCCAATTTTCTTTGAAAAGAGACAGTCTTCCTCCCAAAGGAGCTGCCAGACGAGAATCTACTGGCAGCTGAAAAGGCAGGTCATTGGGTCTGTTTACGAAAGGACTGACCCCTGCCCTCACCAGAAGTCTGAGCAGGTGAACTCCTGTTCTAGGCCTAAAAGAACCTTGAGCTCTGCCCCTACCACGTCTAGACCTACCCCTAGACTGGGAATCATAAGCAGGATATGTCCATCCCTTAGTAGGCCAATTTCTACTAAACTTCGGTGGCTGCACCTGCAAAAAATCTTTAACAGTTTGCATAGACTTAGCTTTGTCCTCCATTTTCTTTAAAACTGCTTCCACAGGCGAACCAAACAACACATCAGACTGTAAAGGAGCATCCAAAATCCTTGTCTTAACATGCTCAGCTAAATTCTGATCCCTCAACCAGGCATGCCTGCGAAGAACAGAACTAGTGGCAGCCACCGTCCAGGAGGCCTGTACAGCATCAAAACCACATTGCAAAGAATGCTTACCCACTTGTTCAGACACATGAACTAAATCCAGCAACTCTTTACACTCAATACCTTCCGCCAAAGCATCCACCTTAGATTTCAATTGTGAAAGGAGATAATTTTGATATTTTAGCATGTGAAACTGACAATTCAACGCCCTCATGGCTAAAGTGGAAGAAGTATACACTTTCTTTCCCCATCTATCCAAAGCCCTTGCCTCTATCAGTGGGAACAGGGTTTTTAACAGAGGCCTTAACACCTTTAGGTCCCTGAGAAACAGTTTCCGGGTCTGCCCTAGGACTCTTAAAAAGATACTTATGAGCTTCAGGCACCCTATAGTACCTATCAGGTTTAACAGGAGCAGGAGGCAAGGAATCAGGGTTCAGGGAAGCCTCTGCCAAACATCTTCTACCACATTCAACACAGGAGGTATAGCTAAGGGCCTATGCTGGGGTAAAACAAGAATTCCCTAAGCCTTTTCCTAGAATCAGAGTAATCTTGGCCTTCCCATTTAAAGTGCTCCCTCATGGAATGCAGAGTCTCTGAAAATGAGAAATCCTCAGGAGGAGAAGCTGTAGGAGTGGAATCATCCACATCAGAATCAGAATAAGGAGGATACTCCTGCAAGTCTTCCGCAGAAGACTCAGAAGCCTCCGAACACTGTTCAAAACTCTCAAACTCAGGTTCCACCCTAGGCCTCTTATCAGGAGGGGGCATAGAACCTCTAATCAGAGTAATTAAATCTTCTGCCATTTTAAGCATATGTTTCTTAGGCACAGAACCTGAAGTGCTAAAAGAAGCCCCCACTGAAGCTAAACTTGGCCTACCTCTCAAAGAAGTTTTGAAAACAGAAGGAGAGGCTCTAACTACCTTGGGAAGAGAGGGAAGAACAGTTACCTGAGAAGCCCCCTCAGCCTGGCCTACCTCCTGAGAAGGCACATCCTGCAACAGTAAAGTCTCTGCCTGAGACTCCAAAGAAACTCCTGGCAAAACCTCTGGCTCCACTGAGCCTTCTAAAGAACCGACGTCTGGGACTGCCGGTTCATCAACCCTAGGCTTCGCTGTTTTGTCCTTGCGCTTTTGACGAAGCGGCCGGAGCATCCGACGGCATTTTATAATTACAACGCTTCCCAAACACTAACCTGGCACAGTCTAACCGCTCTTAATAGTGCGTTTGTTAAATCTAGCACAAGAGCGGCATCCAACAACGCCGTGCTCAGGCCCTAAACAAGGTATACACAAGGTATGGTAATCCCTATGAGGTATCTGTTTCCCACAAGAAATACAGTTATTCACTTTTTCTGACATCCGGTTAAATACTGAGGCAAGAAAAACAAAATGTTCCCAACGGGTACTTAGCCAACTTTGATTCGGTCTGAAACTCCGACTTCAGAAAATTTCAGAACGCCAACCTGCACTCGCAAAACTGCTTCTGCATCGGACCATGCGGCAAAAAAGACTGAGGATATGACGTCGGTCATGCGCATTAGTACCCTGACGTACTGACGTCAGTCTAATGCGCCCTGACCGACGTCAGCCATATACTTTGGTATTCGGGCCGACTGGACAGCGGACTACCCCAATAGTTAGGACTGCAGCAATGTGGAATGAAGAACATCCACTATTCAACGAGAACCTCCAAACAAGCTTCATTTCAAATTAGTAAGGGACTGCATCTGTTTCCCCTCTGCATAATAAGTGCAGGTCAGGCGGTTAACTGACCTGGGAGATTACAGACCAGTAAGTCTGATTAATCTTGTATGTAAATAATTCTGAACATGAAAAATATGACAGAAGTAACCTTCAGACATTAGATACAACTCAGTTTGGATTTGTTAAAGATAGATCATGCTTCCCCAACCTGATGAACTTCTATAAGAAAAAGTCATCAAAGCAATGGATGAGGACAAAACTGTGCATACTGCCCACTTCGACCTTGCCAAGGCATTTGAAAAATACCCCAAGTTGGGCATTGCAGATAAGCTCACAAATCTGGTGTAAACTCCATGTCATCAACTGGACAGCCAGCTGTCTCACAGACAGGATCCAAGAAGTCATGGCAGCAGAGTCTACCTCCACTAAATGTCAAGTCACTAGTGGGACCCCTCAAGATTCAGTGTTGGAGCCACTCATCTTTGGCAACTGATTCTCTGAAGACAAGGCTTATGTCAAAGGCCTCTGTCTGACTTAGCTCAAAGACAATTGTAAACTAGATAGTCATACAATCCCCCAATGACACAAATCCCTTCCATGAAGGTCTGACACAGACTAATAACTGGTGCTAGAGTGACAGTCTAAAAAGTCCATGCCAAAAAGTGCATAATCTCTTCCTGAAAGACAGCCATCCCTGCAAATTATTACACTGATAATATACCCTTAAAGGTAGGCCCAGTGTTTATGGATTTGGGAACACATGTAGACAGTAACTTGGCCTTTGATCACCACGTGTCTAATGTAAAATTATGCTATGTTACTCAACTTATAAGGAAGGGTAGGCCATTCAAGTCAAAAATGTCATTGTTCCATTGTACCTCATTATACCAGCGTACAATGCTCCCTTTGCTATGTACCTAGCCAGGCATATGCAATTGGAGTGTTCACAGAGACTCCACAAAAAATAATGGTGTGGTCAACATGTCCTGTTAGGACCGCCTCAAAGCCTTATCCTTACACTTGGTCTCCTACAGACTGCTAGGAGACAATCTATGCCTGGCCTACAAACCATCTTCTAATCCAGCCTTAAGACCTGCTGAACATTAGCAAAACAGAGAGACATCAGAAACACTCGATCAAAGGACCTCAACCTAACCTGCAACATACCTGAAGACCTTTTTGCCTCCTATTCCTTCTTGTGGGTTATGAAAATAAATTTCCTAAAACGCACTTGAGTTCCCCTAGTAGTGAAGGCCAGGGGAAATGGAGACAAGCCTAATCCATTTTGTCAGGCAAGAACCCAAGGGTTTCCATACAAATGGTCATGCAAAAGGTGGATGAGAATGCAAATCAATTACAAGTAGACGTTTTTTAACTTACTGACTACTTTTTCTGGCAGAAAACCACTGCTGCCATTACTTCTACTACAGTGCCAATAAACAGTCATAGCATTTTTATTTCTTTTTTCTCCATGGCTGTGCAGCCATGGAGTTGTAATTAAAGTGGGTGGGGTTGGCATGGGGGAGCACTGACCTTGTTTTTTCCCCCCTCATCTGGATGAAAAATCAGCCTTATGCATTTGTCTGATAATAGCTTCTTCTGGATATAACCTGACCATTCATACTAGAAGCAAACCAATGCATGCCCATACCACGTGAGAACTAGAATATAAAAGTAGATATAAAAGAAACCCTTGACTCTACTCCAGCAGAAAGAAGGAATGGTTCAGCAAAACGTTACTGGCATAAAAGTGGCATCAGAGGACAGCCAGACTGACACTGGATGGAAAGATGCACAGTATTCATAGACCTACATATATATGCACACAGACAAACACATACACTACATATATGTGTGTACCGAGATCAAAATTTAAAAATGTCTACTTTCAAGACATCAACATAAAAACAGGGGAAAGGAGGGTACATGCACAGACACACACACACACACACACACACACACACACACACAAAGTACTGATGCAAACTCCCCTTAACTGAAAAAAGATGTCCCAGAAACGTAAATGCAATCACAATCTCATGAGTCATTTCCATGAATCTTATGTCACTTTCATGGAAACTCAAAAGTTCCCCTAGCTGTAATTATGAAATAAAAAATAAATAAACTCCTTAAAAAAATTACTCAGTAGTGGTCTGGCAATGTATTTTAAGACACAATGAAATCACATCTCAATAGCTGTATTTATATGGACTTTCTTTGACAATGTGATAATTTTGTTCATCAAGAACTTACCCACATTTGCCACAGCTTTCTTCCCAAGAAGTCCTTCAACTTTTCCCGGTTAGGGGTCGCCACAGTGGAACTCCGGTCCGCTAATGATTGGCAGTGAATTTTTAAAGTGTCGAGTTGCCAGCCCTGCGCACAACCTTCAAAGGCACAACCATACACGCTCGCACCTACTTGCATGTCTTTAAATTCACTCGACCACGGGGAGGGCATGCAGACTCTGCACAGAAGGCGCTCCAGCCAAGAATCGAACCGGAGAACCTCATGGGTAATAGTCACCATCTGCAAGATCTTAAATATCTGTCACTGCTCCCACTTATTTGTCAATAATTAATATGCTGGATAACAATATCATAGTTTTTAATGAAAGCAGCACTAAAGGTGGCCTACATCAACAGGATCTTTAACTCCTCATTTTAAGAGATTTACTGCATAACTGAGGCTGACAATATTTCCCCCACCAATTTTAATTCAACATCTAATTCACTGAACCCAGAATTCCATATAAAATAACTAACACATATATTAAATTAGTGGAGTAATGAAAAAGGAAGTTATGTACCTACCATAACGTTCCAGGTTTGTTGTCCTTTATCTTGCCTTCCTTCTTGCTGGTTGGGTTTGGAGCCGATCCTCGGCTCCGACTCAGCCAACTTACAATAGCTCAAGAGCTTTTACTGACTCGAGGCTACCCCTTATCCCAACATGCCTAGTGGTAGCTACCCAGATCTCGTTTGTAATAGCTCACACTAGACATACATAGCAAAAAACTAATTTTACTAAGCTCTTATACATTTAAGGTAGGAAGGAAAGAGGAAAACAATGCATGGTTAACTAACCTGGTATATCAGCAGGAAACTCAGCCAGTGTAACCAATAAAGGAACTCCTCTCGAACCTCCAGGAAGGGGGAAGGAAGGGTGGGGGAATGGAAGAAGAAGGCGAGATGAAGGACAACAAACATGGAACGTTATGGTAGGTACATACCTTCTTTATGTTTTGTTCCATCTCGCCTTCGTTCTTGCTGGCTGGGACCGCGTCCCCAGCACCTGGTTCTTGGGTGGCTCACTGGAACAAACTCTGCAGGACCGTGGAACCAAAGGATGCCCCATTCCGGGAGACCACATCCGCTTTGTAATGAGTGATAAAGGTATGAGGATTTGCCCATGTTGCTGCTGCACAGATTGAATCTAAAGGCAATTTAGCTTGGAAGGCAACAGAGGTGGCTAAGGCCCCGGTTGAATGTCCTCTGGGCCTTCCTGGAAGCGTCTTTTTACACAAATCATATGAATAACTGATCGTGTCAGACAGCCATTTTGATAAGGTCACTTTTGAAACTGGATAACCTTGTTTATTGTCAGCAAAGGATACAAACAATGGGTCTGAATTTCTGAGGTCTTTGGTCCTGTGTAAATAACAACGTAACTGTCTACAAACATCCAACTGGTGGAGTCTACACTCTGCCTTGTTGCCATAATTGGGGAAGAACACAGGAAGCTCAATGGACTGATTTAAGTTGTACTCTGAACATACCTTTGGCAAAAAGGAAGGACTGGTCCAAAGAGAGACTATCTTTGTGAAAAATTAGATACGGCGATCGAATAGACAAAGCATGTAATTCAGAAACCCATCCAGTTGAGGGTTTCCAAGATAGAAATTTCAGGGGACAATATGCTGCTGGTTCAAAAGGTGGCAGAACCACAGAAGCTAAAACCAAGTTTAAGTCCCGAGGGGGGGGGGGTTCTCTAACCAGGGGCCGTAAAAGTGTTGTACCTCGTAAGAATGCTCTGCACAACTTATGGGACATGATGTTAGAACCCAAGTCTCCTACATGAAAATTGGAGATGGCAGCAGGTTGGTCCCTAATAGTAGCTGCAGCTTCCCCTTTTTCGAAGGTTTCGGCCAGAAAGTCAAGAATCTTGTGAACAGGAGCAGTGAAAGGATCAATGTCATTACTCTTTGCCCAATAAGAGAACCTCTTCCATTTGCTAGTGTAAATCCTCCTGGTAACGGGCTTGTGGGAGGACACTAGGATGTGTTGTACAGCAGGGGAAATGTTTCAGAGCCTGGCTAAGACTGGAAGTGGAGGTGCAAAGCAGTCAGCTTGAGAGTTTGGAGGGATGGATGAAGCTCGCACGACTGATGCATCAGGAGGTCGGGAACTGGGTCCAGTATCCAAGGTTCCAGTTGAAGATGAAGGCTAAGAAATGGGAACCATATCTGACGAGGCCAGCAATGAGTATGAGTTTGCAACCCAGCGACTTTGCTTTCTGGAGTACCTTTGGAATTGGAGGGAAAGGTGGAAAGCATATAGTAGTCCCGGAGGCTAATCATGAACAAGTGCATCCTTGGGTGACTGCCCCAGATGGGGAACTAGGGCGAAGTAGCAGCTGTATTTGTTGTTTAGGGGAGTGGCAAAAAGATCACAGCATGGCTGGCCCCATTTGCGGAAACTCAAGTCCACAACTTCTTGCTTCAGGGACCACTTGTGAGGCATGAGGATAGCCCTGCTGAGCCTGCCCGCTATCATGTTGGATTTTCCAGGAATGTGCGTCGCAATCAGAAAACATTGGGAAGACATCGCCCATTGCAATACTCGAAGCGCCTCCTGACACAAAGGGTAAGATCTGGTTCCACCCTGCTTGTTGATGTACCATACCACGGACATATTGTCTGTTTGAATAGCAATGGTCCCAGTAGGTAGAGTCTTGAAGTGCTTGCAATGCCAGAAGCACTGCTCTCATCTCTAGAACACAGATGTGCAAGTGGTACACATGAGGTTGCCACATTCCTTGGACAGTCTGTCCCAGATAATGCACCACCACCCTATCTGTGAAGCTTCCGTGGTCACTGTGGCTACAGGATGGGGGTCTAGAAAGGGTCTGCCCAGAGTACTAGGTCCTTTTTGCAAGATTCCGTGATCAAGATCATGTGTGACATTGGCAAATCCTGGAAAGACCACTGAGTGAAAAGAAGCCACTGCAGAATCTGCATGTGGAAGCGTGCCAAAGGAACTAGTGTAATTGCAGCAGCCACTGAGCCCAAGACTTGTAAAACTTCTGTTGCCTGAACTCGCGTCTTTTTTATGAGAGACGAAACTTGCTGACGAATGGTTGACACCCTGTCTTGATGCAATTTTGCTATCATGCATCTTGTATCCAACTCTGCCCCTAAAAAGGTAATAGACTGACAAGGCTACAAGGCAGACTTTTCGTAGTTTATGGTGATGTCTAACTGGGAACAAGTTTGGATTGTGTAGTCCCGTGCTTTGATCAGTTGATGCTCGGTGGTAGCAGTGAGAAGCCAGTCTAAGATATGGAAACACCTGGAATCCTAGACACCTCAGGTGAGCCGAGACCACTACCATACACTTGAACACCCTGGGCCTGTGGGCTCTGAACTGATGATGACTGGCTCCCAGTCAAAAGCGGAGGAATCTCCTGGATTGCCTGTCCATTTTTATGTGGTAGTACATGTCCTGGAGATCTATGGAGTACATCCAATTGTCCTGACCCAAGAAGGGAAGAATGGACTGCAGTCTTACCAACCGGAACTTTGTCTTTTACCAATTGGTTTAGCTTGTTGAGATCCAAAATGGGCCTCCAGTCCCCTGTCTTTTTCGGAACTAAAAAGAACCTTGAGTAAGTTCCGGATCCGATTTGGTCTGCAGTGACTAACTGGATGACTCTTTTTTTCTAGCAATCTTTGAACCTCTAGGATTGCGTGATCCCAAAGACTGGGTGGAACATCTGGGACAGAACGCTTTTCTTTTGGGGGGGGGGGGGGGTTGAAAAAAAGGAATTTTGTAGCCCCTGGATATTATCGACAGTACCCATGTTTCTCTCGTGATAGAGTGCCAGGCTGCTGGGTACAGTGCTAGTCTGTCCCAGACTGCCTCCAGAGGTGGACACCAGGCCTCCCTTCAGGAGTGCTAGAAGGGCCTAGTGGAGAAAGTATCTCTGTCACCCTGCTATTACGGACCCCCTCTGCCGTGAAGGCGGCTTCCGTTGTTGTTTCCCCCTCTGCCTTTGGGGGGAAAAGTCTCCACGTGTGCCAGGTGAAGCTCCCTGGGATTTTCAGAACCACATCTTTTCACTCTTCTGACTTTTACGATAGGGTCTAGATGGAGTGGAAAAACAGACTCCTACGGCAGACAGAGTCTTGCCATCCTGTTCACACCTGATGAGAGTCTTTTACCTGAGGCCCGAACAAGGATGAGCCATCGAAGGGGGTGTTGGCAAATGACTTAAAAGGTTCCGCAAACTGATAAAGGTGCATCGAGGAGTGTCTCGGCAAAGCTACTCCGGTACCTGCTGCCATACTCGCTCCATCTGCCGCATAAGAAATGAACCTCATGGAGGAGTTAACCACAGAAGTCAAGGTCGCAAGCTGGGAAGCTGCCCTGTTCGCAACCCCATCAGCTGTAGAATCTTGCGTGTATCTCCTAGCTCCTTCAGGAGATCCCTCTGAAGTCATGTGAAATGAGACAAGTAATTCAGCAACCTGAGAGTAAAGGTCACTTAAAAAAACATACGTTTCCCATACCTGTCCATCGTACAAAACTCTTTGTTCGGCGGATGGACAGAAGAAGACGTTTCCGCAAGTTCCTTCTTAGTGGCTGTTGCCACCACCATGGCATCAAAAGGGACCCTTTTGGAAAGGAAAGACTTATCCTCAGGAGCAGTAATGAATTTATTCGGTCTCCTCGGAACTGGTTCCATGGTCTCTGGAACGCTCTACGCCTTTTGACTCACTACAGACAAAAGGAACCAAATGCATCCAAGTAGACAGACTTGTCCTCAGAAGGGGCTAGAGACTTCCAGCCACCCCTCTAAGGATTTTCAAGATGTCTGAAAAGGAGACCTCCTCAGAGGGGGAGCGTGGGGACCCTTCCGATTCATCCAAGTCTGTATCTGAAGTGATAGACTCAGGGGTGTCTAGATGCTTCCTCTTGCATTTCTTCTTCAGAGGGACTTCCTCCAATTGTTCGGGGGAAGTTTCGGAAGAGGTGGGGTCACAACGTGGGGTGTCCTGGGGCACAGGTTCTCTACGCTTGGAGGCAGAATGAGGGTCAAAGACAGGCACAGGCACCGAGGGAGAAGGAGCCAATGGAGCAGAGGGTGGAGCAGTCTCAGGAGACAGCACGGTGCCACGGTCCCGAGTCGAAGGAGCTGCTGGCTCTGAAGAGCCCAGAGATCTTCTGCGAAACAGGAGCGACGGGCTCCGAGGCCGAGGTAGGAGCCGAGCTCACCTACGCCAAAGCTCCGAGAGGGAGACCGGGTTCAGACAATAGTCCAATGCCACTTCCCCCTCGGAGCCGGCAAGAGAGCTTCGGCACCCAGATCTCTCGACGGACTAAGACATCAAGGAGATCGGAGCGGTTGTCGGAACCGATAAGGGAGAAGAAACCAGAGCTGAAGGTTCCACCACCACGACCTCCATGCACTCTGGCTCCAAGCTCACCAGATACGGAGGAGGAACCAGTGGAGAAGCTCGATGGGCAGAAGGAACCAATTCCTTATGGGCTGGGCTCGAAAGTAATTTAGCAAGTGCCTGTGATTTGAAAAGCTTGTTGACCACTCTCTCCACGTCGTGATACAAACGTTTGGAGGACCGAGAGGAGTGCAAAGAGGACCGGTGACTGCCCGCTCCAGGTTGCAGCACAGGAGATTGTGGAGCACAGCGTACCGGCTCCAAAAAAGGAGACCTTGACCTCTTATGGGTCCGGACTGGCTCCGAAGAGACAGATGGAGCCGTTGGAGACTTAGCTTTGTCGGAGTCAATGCTGGGAACAGACAGAGCCAAAGGCTTTTTCAATGGTCTTTGTCTGTTCCAAACTCAGAACCAATGGCTTGGTGTGTTTCTCGGACACTTTAGCTGGCTGAGGACCCTGAGACTAAGAATCTTGAGGGTTCTTCAGAAGGCCATGCAAAATTAGCTTATTTCTTCTCTCCTGCAGAACTTCGGAACTGAAAGTGTGACAGATCGAACAAGAGTCCTGCAGGTAAACAGCACCTAAACAATATACACAACTTGTGTGCCCATCCGCAAGGGACATTTTCTGGCAACATGAGTCGCATTTTTTAAACCCAGAGGGTTTCGACACTATAGATATGGTTATACTTGACAAAAAGAATTTTTCACAGTACTGGAAAAAAAAACACAAGGCTATAACAGCACACAACAACTACTACAACCAGGATGTAACAGGTAGCCCAAACAAAAAACTTTTTTTTGGAGTGAAGAAAAAAAGGGGGAGAGCCTCTAATTTAAACAGCAACTCCCCCGATGGGAGAGCCTCTAACTTAAATGGCTATCCCAGAAAGGATGGGGGAAAAAAGAAGAACCCTCTACTTTAAACGGGCTTGAAGGGGAAAGTAAGGCCTGAGGAGAAAACGACGACCAAAAACACCACAAAAAGCAGAGAAAAGGGTCGTTAGACTAACAGGGATAGTATACACTCGAACGAGTCAATACAACCACAAAAACCTTTAGAAAAGTAATGATAAATTGAAAAAAAGCACAAAGTACTTAGCCTGAGCCATTAGTCTCAATCTCGACACTCCAAGTGGCAAATGAGATCTGGGTAGCTAATGCTAGGCATGTTGGGATAAGGGGTAGCCTCGAGCCAGTAAAAGCTCTTGAGCTATAGTAAATCGGCCGAGTCAGAGCCGAGGATCGGCTCCGAATCCAACTAGAAAGAACGAAGGCGAGATAGGACAACATAACATCAAATCTTCTCGTACTTCTCTCCCAAACTTTAACTAATCAGTTATATATTTGCTTCTTAATCTACACAAAGATTCTTCAGTAGACAAATTAGGTGGAACAAGTATCTCCGAGATCTTGCCATAGTTTGTTATAATCCACACACACTCAAGAATGGTCGATAAAGCTAATGCTTCTCTTTTACTCCCATTCCTTCCATATTACCCAGAAGATGTTGGCAGATGTGGCGCCTCCACCTCTTCTAAAATGAACGTGGACAAGTTTATTATATTACTAGGATGCAAAAAAAATGCAACTGTCCAATCAATTAATAGCTAAATACTGACCTTTTCTGGCAGTGGAACACAAATTTACCAGACACAACAAAATAGCTACCCCATCCATGGTTGTGTATGGTTCGCCTCAGCAGTTTAGAACATAGTTCCATATTCCGTTAATACCAGAACTCTATCAGGCCCGTCTTGTGTTTTCTTAAAATCCTCAATGAAATCCTTATATGTGTTAAACTAATTTTACAACTAACAAAAAATGAATGGAAAACATAACTTGGAAGTGAAAAAGCTATGCAATTCATTAGCATAATTATTGAACCCGTACCCCCTTTATTAACATGACATTGGGAGCCAACCCATGCCATGTTAACTATGCCCCTTAAGCACCACAGATGGACTGTTCTTAGCAACCAGTTTCAGTGCTTTCCCTAGCAATATCCAATCTATCAACTAGAAGGTACAGAGATGTGTTGATCTTCATGGAAGGTTTTCTCTTGCAAGTAAGTTTATTTTTAGTTGTTATTATGCTAACAGGTAGCCAGATATCTTTGTGGACTGTGCTAATAGTATAAACTACCCATAGCACAATTCGGTCATTTCTTTTTTAAATTATTTTCTTTAATGTCTAAACAGGTAATGCTGAGAGTTCAGTGCTAGTGACAGTAAGCTAAAATACAATATTATGACTATTACTTATTCCACTTACTGTGGTTACATGTTGCAGGTCATCACCAGAAGCAGCTGTCTTGGAAACAGTCACCAGAAAAATGTACTCACCATAACGTTCCATGTTGGTAGTCCATCTCACCCTTCATTTTTACATATAGGCTCGTGTACATACATACATATATATATATATATATATATATATATATATATAATTTCCTCTATGGTGTGAGACATACTACCTCAGCAAACCACGTCTGTAATCTTTTAACAGTAATACTCGAACTGCTGTTAGATGTTGTGTAGTCCAATCTCACCTTCATTTTTACATATGGGTTCGGAGCCAATCCTCGGCTCTGACTCTGCCGATTTATAAGCTCGAAGACTTCTGGTTGGCTCGTGGCTAAGCAGGTATCCCATAGTGCACCAGTACAAACCCCAGATCTTGTTTGCTGCTCACTAGAAGAAATAACCATAACAGACAAACCAATACTAAAGGATCTCCAACCAAAGATAACCAAAATATTAGTACCTCCAGATTCTTCCAGGATGGGGGCAGGAGGGCGGGTTGGTAAAAATGAAGGGTGAGATGGACTACCAACACGGAACATTATGGTGAGTACATAACTTCTTTATGTTGTGTAGTCCAATCTCACCTTCATTTTTACATATGGGACAGCATCCCTAGCGCCTTATTCTTGGGTGGCTCACTGGAAAATACTCCTGAGCACCGTGGAGCCAAAGGATGCTCTAGCCCTGGAAGCTAAATCCAATTTGTAAAGTGTAATAAAAGTGTGAGGGGTAGCCCATGTAGCTGCTGCACAAATATTATCAACGGGGACCCTGGCTTGAAAGGCTGCAGAGGTAGACAGAGACCTGGTAGAATGAGCCTTGATCTTGAAGGGTAAAGGTCTGCCCTCCGAATTGTAGACAAAGGCTATGCAACTGGAAATCCAATTAGATAGTGTCACTTTAGAAACTGGTAAGCCCAATCTGGACTCAGAAAAGGAAATGAATAGTTGATCTGATTTCCTAAACTCCGTGGTCCGATGCAAAAAATTTAACTGTCTATGAATGTCTAAGCTGATGAAACTGATATTCAGCTCCATTACAGTGATTAGGGAAGAAATCTGGGAGTTCTATGGATTTATTTAAGGTGGTGTGAGAACAAATGCTGTGGACAAAGGAGTGGTTAGTACGCAGTGAGATCCTGTCTTTATGAAAGATCAAATAAGGTGGATTAACAAACAAGGCTTGTAACTCCGATGCCCGTCTAGCTGACGTGATAGCCAATAAAAACAAGGTCTTCCAAGACAAAAATTTCAATGAGGATGAGTAAGAAGGTTCAAACAACATTTAAATCCCAAGAAGCCACAGGTTCTTGGAGAGGTGGCCTCAACAGAGTGGCCCCTTTCAAAAAGGTCTTGCATAGCTTATGAGACATTAAATTGGTGTCTGGGAATCCTAAATGGAAATGAGAAATAGCCGCCAATTGAACTCTGATAGTGGCAGCAGCAGATCCTTGCTGAGAAAGCTCAAAGAGAAATTCCAAAATTACAGGGATAGGAGCAATGTAGGGATCTACATTAATTTTCTGTGCTCAAATAGAAAATCTTTTTCCATTTACTGCCATATAGTCTCCTAGTTGAAGGTTTATGGAAGGACAAAAGGATATGTGACACTGAGGAAGATACATCATGAAGCCTGACTAGGGATGGAACTGGAGCAGCCACGCTGTCAATTTGAGGGTGTGGATTGAGGGATGTAATGAACTTGACACACGAGTCAACAGATCTGGAGCTGGGTCCAGAATCCAAGAATCATCCAGGAGAAGAGGCTCGAGGAAGAAGAACCAAACCTGATGAGGCCAGTAAGGAGCAATGAGGATTAACTTGCATCCCAGCAGTCTGGCTTTCTGAATCACTTTTTAAATGAGAGGAAATGGAAGAAAAGCATACAGAAGACCCAGGGGCCAATCGTGAATTAGAGCATCTCTGGGTGTCTCCCTCGGAGGGGGAATGAGGGAAAAATAGCTGCTGCATTTGGCAATGAATGGACTGACAAAAAAGGTCACAGTAAGGCTGTCCTCATTTGCAGAAAATCTGTTTCGTGTTTCAGAGACCACACGTGAGGCAGTAGGTTCGCCCGGCTGAGCTTGTCGGCTATCACATTGGTCGTCCCTGGAATGTGCGTTGCTACCAGAAAGCGCTGGGAAGAAATCGTCCATTCCCAAACTCACATGGCCTCTCGACAGAGTGGGTAAGATCTGGTACCGCCCTGTTTGTTGATATACCAAACTACCGACGTGTTGTCTGTCTGTATCGCAATAGTCCCTAGAGAAAGAAGATCTTGAAGTGCTTGCAACGCCAGGAGCACCGCCCTCATCTCCAGAACATTGATATACAGGTGAGCCTCGTGTTCTTGCCATGCGCCTTGGACAGTACTGCCGAAATAATGCCCCCCCACCCAATCTGGGAGACATCCGTGGTCACAATGGCAACGGGTTGGGTAGGAACAAAGGGGGGCCGCCATCAACTGGTTGGGTACTATCCACCAAAGGAGGTTTTCCTTGCATGATTCCGTCAGCAGAATAGGATGATTCAGCGGAAGATATTGGAAGGACCATTGGGAAAACAGAAGCCACTGGAGAACTCTCATGTGCAACCTGGCTAATAGTACTAATAGGATGGTGGATGCCATAGTCCCAAGGAGCTTAAGAACCCACTTTGCTTTGATCTTCTGCAACGGGAGTAAGCGTTGAACTTGAATGATTAAATTTTGTGCCCTTTCGGCGGGGAGACGAACTGTCATGTTCACTGTGTCTACCTCTGCGCCTATAAAAATCAGATTGAGAGGGCAATAATGCAGATTTTTCCCAATTTATGGAAATCCCTAATTGAGCACAAAGTTCAAGAATGGCGTCCCTGTTTTGGAGAAGTAGATGCCTGGTGGGGGCGGTTAGGAGCCAGTCGTCCAAGTACGGAAACACCTGGAATCCCTGACATCTCAGGTGAGCTGTCACCACTGCCATGCATTTGGTGAACACCCTGGGGGCTGTGGTGAGACCAAAGGGCAGAGCACGAAACTGATAGTGACTGGCTCCCAGCCGGAAGCGTAGGTGGCTCCTGGACGCCTTGTCCATTTTTATATGGTAGTAAGCATCCTGGAGATCTATTGAGCACATCCAATAGTCTTTCCCTAACAAAGGGAGTATCGACTGCAGTGTTACCATCCGCAACTTGTCCTTCCTCATGGATTTGTTTAATTTGCTGAGGTCCAATATTGGCCTCCAGTCTCCTGTTCGTTTTGGGACTACTAAAAAGAACCGGAGTAAGTTCTGGATCCTATCTGGTCTGCTGGGACGGACTGGATGACTCTTAAGAGCAACTTGTTGATCTCCACAGTTGCCTGATCCCTCCGATTGGGTGGTACATCTGGAATCTTCTTGGGAACAAAAGGTGGAAGGGAAAAGGGTATGATATAGCCTCTGGTAACAACTCTTTGTACCCACTTGTCTTGGGTTATACTTAGCCAGGCTTCTGGATACAAAGAAATGCGACCCCCGACCTGCCCCAGAGAAATGCAGTCGGGCTCTATATCAGGAACGCTGAAAAGGCCGTCCCTGAAAGGAATCATGACCTTGTTGGTATTGCGGACGGCCCCTGCCTCTACGGCAACATCTCCCATTTCCTCCTCCTCCTCTGCCTCTGAAGGAGGGTTCATCCTGTGTGTCCGGAAAGACCCTCTGGGACTTCTTGAGCCACATTTTACCGCCCCTTTGAACTTTAGGGTATAGTCTAGAGGGAACAGTAAAACGTACTCCCACAGCAGAGAGTGTCTTTTCATCTTGCTCATACCGAGTGAGTGTGTACTTCACCTTAAATCCAAACAATGAGGAACTATCAAAAGGGGCGTTGGTGAAAGTGGACTTGAATGGTTCTGCAAAATTACACAAGCGCATCCAGGAGTGACACCTTAGGGCAACTCCTTAACCCGCTGCTCTACTCGCTCCATCAGCCACATAAGAAATAAGCCGCATGGAGGAGTTAACTATAGAATTTAGGGTGGACAACTGAGCAGAAATCTTGTCTGGGACTCCCTCAGTACAAGTATCCTGTATAGAATCTCCCAACTCCTTAAGGAGATTCCTATGCAATCTCGTGAAGTGAGTGAGATAGTTCAACGATCGAAGAGTAAAAGCCGCTGAACTGAAGACACGCTTCCCATACCTGTCCATCTGTCGAGACTCCTTATTCAGCGGATGGACAGAAGTCTCAGCAAGCTCCTTCTTGGTGGCCACCGCCGCCACCACCATAGCATCTACGGGGACACCTTTGGACAAAAAGTCTTTATCTGTATCTGGAGGAGCAGAAAAGAAACTTGTTGGGTCTCCTAGGGGTTTGCTCCAAGGCATCGGGAGTATCTCACACCTTTCGACTAACTAAATCCATCAGTTCGTCAAAAGTTGGAGACACCCAAGAGGCAGAAGGCTGAGACCCGAAAGCCTTCAGTTACAACGACTCATCAGAAGGGTTAACAGTGGGCCAGCCGCACCTCTGCTTAAGGATCTCCAGGATGTCCACGAAGGAGACATCATAAGAGGACGACTTGGGGGACCCTTCTGACTCCTCGAGGTCAGTGTCAGACTCATCCTGGGAGTCAATATGCTTCCTCTTGCATGTCTTCTTCCTGGGGGGGGGGGGGGCTCATCAGAAGGGTATTCTGGGGAGGTCAAGAAGACTGGGGGCCACCAGCTGGTGGCTCCTGAGGCTGAGGGTCTCTGCTGTCTCCAGAGAGAGTAGGGGCTGAGACCGAAGTGGGTGCCCTAGGGGGGGAAGACTGCTGGTACCTTTGGTGGCAACTGGTGACTTGGACAGTACTCTCATCACCTCGAATGCCGACCTCTCCAGCTCCGAAGGCCTCTCCTGCTCCGAAGAGACCGAGGATGCCATCGGCACCAGTGCTTTTGGCTCCAAAATAGACACAGAGTCCGAACTCACCGTAGCGCCGAGAGAGAGACTTGAAACCGAAGACCGATTCCAACCTTCCCTGTCGGCGCTAACCGGACAGCTTCAGCCCCTGGACACAATGGACGACACCGAAAGTGTCTGGAAGTGGAGCTTGATCCGAGGGTTCCACCAATGGCACCATGCCCTCCGACTCCGACAAACCAGCCTGGCTCGGAGGAGGAACAACAATCATGGGTATCACAGGTTTCATAGTTTCCAGAACTGACTGGGTCGGAGCAGACACCAATTTAGATGTCTCAGGACTACCCTCTCTACGTCTTCATCCGAAAGGCTCCTGGAAGACCTGGAGCACATAGTCTGGGTTCTTGATCTTGGAGGAATAGCATGTTCCATAAATTCAGTGGTCGGCTCTGACAAACTAGGATCCGATCCCATTACCACAACGTTGCTCTCAGTCGGCTCCGAAGGCAGTGGAGCCGATGAGGCCGATTTTGCCACTAAGAGGCGGCTCCGAGACACCAGCCAGTGCAGGAGAAGGTCTTTTCGAAGACTTAGACTTAGTAGATTTAGTGGACTTGGAAGAAGAGGAAGAGCTAGACAAGGCTTCCTCAAAGGAAGGCTTTAAAAGACCCTTAGCTTGTTCCTTCTCTCCTGTAACACTCTAGGGGAGAAGGTATGACAAAACAAGCAAGTCTCTTGCAAATGGATGGTCCCTAAGCAATAGAGACATAGACCTTTGGGAGCACTTAATGCATTTCTTGAAGCCCGAAGGCTTGTGCTCCTTAACCTCTTTAGACATTCACACAGACGAAAGGAGAAGTAAAAGGGAGGACTAGGTCCTCTAACTAAAATGGCCTAGTCCAGAAAGAAAGGGACAGCTAGGTGTTCTAACTTAGACCAGAGAGAATTCACACACACACAGAAAAAACCTTTCACACAGAAAACCTTGAATCTGCTAAAAGATTAACAGAGGAAGCAGAAACTGGAGTTTGAAACAACTAACTCCACCACTGAAATAATCAACACTAGCGGTTAACCGCCAAAAACCAAACTGGTCTACAAAACTGTAGACTGGAAAAAAAACACTAGCGTTAAACAAGCTATCTGCACTAATAATAAGTATGAAACTGGTACACATGATACCACAAAGCACATAAGCAGGCCCAAGGCCAACGCTTGCACCAAAGGGTGCAAAGGAACTAATTATCTACGAATTAGTAACCTACACTAACAATACCAATGCCACAAAAAATTGCACTACACTAATGTATAAACTTTGAACCAGACCTAAACAATGTAAGCAAGAAAAAAGTTAATACTTAGCCAGAGCCAAGAGAAGCACAACCGAATTCGTCGACGCGGCAAACGAGATCTGGGCAGACCTCCCAACCGTCCCGAATTACTCGGTTTTTACCGAGTTTTGGGGTCCAAATGAAGGGGTGCCACGATTCCCGAGTGGCACCCCTTCATTTCCGATTTCTTTGCTTTTGTTTTTTAATTTTTTTAATTTTCGCGCTGTCGGAGCTGACGTCATCACGTGCGCGATGACGCCAGCTCCATCAGCACAACCAGCCAGTCGGAACTGAGCTCAAAGAGCTCACGTCATCATTTCCAGCTGGCTGCGAGTAGGCGGGAAGTGCTTTGCTATTTGAAAGGAACTGTACTTGCTGCCGAGAGTGCTGGCTTTGCTGCCGTTTTGGACAGAAATAAGCAAGGGACTTTGCTCCTGTTTATTTGCTGGCTTTCGTTTCGTTGCTTTAGGGACTTGTTGTTGCACTGTTGTGCTGACTTTGCTGAGGCTCGAGAGGGACTTTGTTGCCATGAGAATTCGAGCCATTACTTAAATTTAAATTAACGTTGTTGCAGAATGGTCCACATATACAGGCAGTGTATCTTCTCCAGCTGCCAGTTCCCACAGGTAAAGAGCTTAAAATTCTGTTATGCCAGGTCTTTTCTTTGTGTTACTTTATCTGCAAGAGAAAGCAGTACTCTGCAGGCAGCACTGTTTACTTGCCGTGTTTTAACCTGTTAAGCGCTCAAACGGCAGTTTAGCGCAGTTAACATACTGTGTGGGTTTACTTTGCCTTATTTCCCAAGGCAGTCTTCTCATTTAAATGTTCAAATGGCAGTTACTGTGTGTGTAAGAACTTGAAGGCAAGTACTCTTATTTAACAGAATTTAGAAAGCAGTCTGCTTCTTTTCAAAAGTAGATCCAACTTCTCTCGTTTAGGTGGTCAAACGGCAGTGGCATTTATTGTGTGTGTGTGTGTAAGAGCTTGAACTTAAGGCAGCCGTAGTACTCTAATTTAACTAGTGAGAAATCATTGAGAAAGCATTCTTGTTCTTTTCAAAGGCAGTTCTCTCTTTTAAGTGGTCAAACCGCACAGTTACTGAGTGTGTAAGAAGAACTTGGAAGCAGTGCTCTACTTTGTGCGAAAGCAGTCTGACTCTGGTTCTTTTCGAAGGCAGTTCTCTGATTTAAGTGCCGAAATGGTGGTCATTGTGTGTGTCTACTTTGCCTTCTTTCTGAAGGCAGTTCTGTCATTTAAGTGCTCAAACGGAAGTGCAAAAGCAGTCTGGTTTTCATTTAAGTGCTCAAACGGCAGGTGAATTAAGTGAGAAAGCAGTCTGGTTTTACTTGCCACATTTAATCTCCTGACACTGACAGCAGTAGTTACTTTAAGAGGTGTGTGTGTTTCTTTCACTCTCACAATCTCACTGTTAAATTCAGCTTGATGGCAACAGACACAACAAAATGTACAGAAATATAAATTCATGTAACTATGGCTTTGTTTTTGATTTTTAATGGGGGTAAGATAGATATTTTGCATGAATATAATTACACAGTTGTCAGATGTGAATCAATGATCTGATATAATTCACACAAAAAATATGCTCTTCTTAGCTTTCTTTAGTAATTCAGTCTTGAACTTTTACCATGCAACATTCTCTGCACCTTTTTATGAGAGGGCATCTGTCTTTTTAATTCAAATTGTTTAATGCCTATCAAGGAATGTATGAATTTAAGATTTAGCTTGCTCTTTCTCAAAGATGCTATTGTGCTCAACAGAGGCTTAAGTTCACACTTCTTGCATACTGAGCATTCAAGTCTTTACGGAACTTAATTTCTGGCACTCTGGAAAGCATAAACATTAAATGGGTGCAGTCATGCTGAATAAAACACCCAACATGTTTTTTGCAGGTCTACATACCTATGCACTGCAACAGTACATCTTGGGGAAAAATAACATATTTAGAATATTGAGGTTCTGTGCTTAAAATCAGATTGATTTATGTTTTGAGGAATTAAACACAAAGATCATATGCCTTTCACTTCTTTAGGGAGCCAGGAAAATATTTTTATCTTTCTCCAAAGATAGACACACAAATATGCAAAGAGAGCTCAAGAATGAAAGGGGCAGACAATAGTCAGAGTGGTAACACAACATTTTATTCTAGCAACTTTTCTAAGATTTGTTATACAAGCAATGTTTAAAATGTGTCCCTGGTTTTGGGCCTTTGTCCCCCCACCCAATACATTTTCATTTTTCCAGATTTCTTGTGCTGCATAGCTCTTCAGGGGAGAGAAGTTTAGTACTGCTTATGTCATGTCTGCTCATGTTAGTAGCACAACAGGTAGAATACTTATATTTGATGTAGAAGGATGTGGGTTCTAATCATACAATATGTAGATGGATTGTTGATACTGTACTGTGTTGTACTTTTAAAGGGGGTGGATGCTGCAGTCCTGAGAATGTCCTCTTTGCCAGAGATACCTAGTCACTATGAACCTGTTATCAGTTTGCCATCCATTCCCTATTGCAATATTACTAGCTTGTTTGTTTATTTTTTATGTAAAATAGGCAATGTATTCCTCAAGGGCAACAGGCACTTTATTTGTAGATGAAACAATGAAATATAACGTTGTTTGCTAGCAGCAACCTCTTCATTAGTTATAGATCTCTTTAATTTGGAATTAATTAGATGACTGACTTCTGCAGAGATTGTGCATAGTTACTGATACTGGTGGATTAGAAGTCTGAGTAGACTTTTATGATAGAAATGTTCTGAACTGGGCAGAATATTGGTTCATGTATTTTGTTTCATTGCTTACTGGAAAAATGTTCAAAAAAATAAATTTAAAATGTGCTCTAACAAGTGTACTAGTACAAGGATGTATGATTTGTGTGCAAGGGGTCTATGATTTGAAAACAGCCCAAAGGTAATCTTTATCCTCCACTGGCCAGATGCATTTTCTTTGAATGTGGGTTTCAATTCTGTTTTCAATGAATGTGAGTTTCAAGGGCAGAAAAGTTTTAATGTTAAGTCTATTTTCATTGTGAGACAGTATTGCTTTGTTTAGCAGATGTCTTAGCATTTGTGCTATAACATGTTAAATGAGTTAAATCCAAACAATCATTGTAGAAGTAAAGCAGTATGCACATTACAGTGTTTATGGCAAATGGGGTGAAATAGCCAGGTAACGGGACATTGAAATGGCTGCAGGGGATCTCTGGTGCCATATTTTGGTTGTCTGTTCTTCAGTTTGCGTTTGAAAGTTGGTATCCCACAATTCCACTGGAGTGGGTGGGGTTATGCAATTATGTATGCAAATTAAATGTTAATTAGTGTACAGATTTGTACCTATTTTTCATGGGCCTTGTCCAGATTTTTGATGTTTCCAGGTTGAGAGGTATGGATCTGGGGTATGTACTGGTGCACTATGGGATACCTGTTTAGCCACGCGCCAACCAGAAGTCTTCGAGTTTCTAATCGGCCGAGTCCAAGCCTTATTGGCTCCGAACCCATATGTAAAAATGAAGGTGAGATTGGACTACACAACATCTAACAGCAGTTCGAATATTACTGTTAAAAGATTACGGACGTGGTTTGCTGAGGTAGTATGTCTCACACCAAAGAGGACATTTTATATATATATATATATATATATATATATATATATATATATATATATCCAAAGAGGACACTTTATATATATATATATATATATATATAAATTTGTATAAAGAGAGAGATATCACACACACATTATTTATTTATTTTTTTTTTTCAGGGGAGGCAATTTGACTTGAGACAGCATTGTGTGCAAAGGAGATAAAGTTAATGGTTTCACATTACTTTCTTGTGATTTTCACAGCATTCCTCATGCAAAGGATCTTCAGTTTCTGTCCGTAACAAAACATGTACATTTTAACTTCCCTCAATGGGAACAAATAATTAAAATATATTATATTTATATATAATTGTCCATCCCTCACCTCCCTGTTTACTTTCCATAAGCCCTTGTGACAACTCAGATCTGAAAATCAATTCTTTCTAAAAGTGCAAATACCCAATCTAGCAATCTCTCTACTCATGTACTGTTGCTAACACTTGGAATTCCCTACCCAGCTCTATCAGAACTATTTCCAATCACATATCCTTCAAAAGGTCTCAAACAGCATCTCTTAGCCTTATGGCAATGTACATGTGGCTACGACTACAGAGCATCTTCCCCTACCTGATCTCACTAACTTTTTTCTCCCCTCTGCTTAACAGTTATGCAACTTTCTCTTGCTGTTTTCACTCTATCTACAGTATCCAAAAGCAGATCATATATTGCACTTTGTAAACCCTGTATATAATGTACTGCCTTTGTTATTCTAGACAGAAATTTATGATAAAATTATATGTCTGTTTTTTAAGTTATATCTCTATGTATGTAGAAAATGTGTTTGTATTTAAATTTCTTTTGTATGTGGAGCTTTACTTTTTGGCCCAGTGGACCATCCCGGCAAACAAATGCAAATAAATAAATAATAAATAACACTTTGCTTTTAAATCAAACACATGAAAAACAATATTTTGTTTCCAAAAGGTGTGACTTCTAGCATTTCAAATACTATACTAGGGGGAAAAAAAGAAGGTATTATAGGAAACTAACATGGCACTAAGAAATTTACAGTGAAGTTGCATTGCTACCTCTTCACTTAAGAATAACCCAACTACAGTTTACAAATGAATATCCAGACATGTTGTCTAACAATTTCACCAGAAAATGTCAAGCTATTTCAGAGATGCAATCCTCTACGGACAGTCTCAAGCAACATTGCCTCCTACATGGCCCTGATAATATGCTGTTCTGCCAAACTGATGTTCAAGGTGGCAGAAAATAGCTCAAATTCAGAATATATCTTTACTGTATTTATGATGTCAGAATAAAAGGAACCGATTTAAAATATTTACTTTTTTTATCTCTTGCATGAGGAATAATGTTTAAGCTATATTTAACTGTTGTAAAATGGGTAACAGAAAATTGTACTGTAAAACTGAATGATAGGAGACTTGCACCTAATTTTGCCCTTTTAAGAAATATGCGGTAAAAAAGTATGTTTGAAGCTTTAACTTTATTCTTCAGAAATAGTGAGAGTAATTGCAATATCACACCAAACAAATAACTGCATGTGTGTAAATGGCAGGGGAAGTCATAAAACTAAAACTGAACCCAGAACTCTGGAAAAAGCCAGATACAAGTAATGAATTAGGCAGGTAAAAGATGAATGAGAAATTGTTTACTTTTCAGTTAGTCCTTTGTTACCTCTAGTTTCTTAGTAAGCTAAAGTATTTAAGTTGAGCTGAAATCAGTATGAAGTAAGTCTTGCTTGGAAGACACATCAATGCAAGTGTTGTGTGCAATCTGCCTATAGTATTTTACTAACACAGCACAGCCATGTGTACAGTATTCTTTAAAGCTTTGATCAGACAGGTTGTTCAGCTGTTATCAGAATTTTCCTTCTGAACAATGTGTCTGTGCAACTCGGTACTGTTTTTCTATTCACTGCACAAATGTTTCTACCTTGGCATACTTTGTCAAAACAGTATCTTGACTTCTTTATTGCCCGAGTAAAGTTTTATTTACTTTTAACCTCTTGTGGCTGGCACTTTTGTATTACTCATTTAACACAGCAGGATATCGGGATGATGACATCTGCCACAAACTGGCCAGACTGCTTAAAATAATTAACACAAAATGAGAATGTGTTATATGGCTATAAAAGATCACACAAGTAACTGGTGTGCTGTTCCCTGACTAGGGTGGTGACAGTACCACCATGCTAAGACAAAAACTGTGGGAAAGTGAAATCTATTAGCCTTCCCTAGAAACTGTCTGCATATGTAAATGAAAGTATTTTCTTTCCAAAAGCAGCTGCAGTGGCTTGTTATTTAAACAATGATTCACAGAGTGGTGAGAAAGGGGCCTGGGCTGCTAGGCAAATGACATTGCTCATAGGTGGTAAATAAGATGCCCTACTCTGGGTGTAAATGTTGAAGCCAACACCTGGAGACCAGTGCATATTTGCTCTCGAGGCCAAGCCGAATCAGATTTGTGAGCACTTATTTGTATACCTTAACCTACTGGGACACCAGATACATACATGTGATTGGCAAATAATTTATTGGAGAGAGGTGAACTAACAGGTTCTCTTTTGAGAGCCATCTTAAAAGCTTCTGCTAACACAACTGAATCAGTTAGAACAGTTTTACACTGTTGGAGGACCAGAACAGCTTTTCTGGTTTCCTAGGGATACACTGCACTATGTAATCCCCATACCTTGCCTACCACTAATGACATACATTTATCAGCTGGTAGGACAACCAAAGAGTACAACGCAGAGTGGGAACTTCCTATAAAATGTTTTACTTGGAAGAGATTGGGTTGACTAGTTACGACTCAGACACAAACTCTAAAATCTCCCACAACTTGGGGCAGTAGCTGTGGGGAGACCTCCCCTTCATCCAGAGTGCTATTTGTGAAGGGACGCACTGCAATGCAGACTACATGCCTTCATTTACATTTCCTCTCCAGAGGCACACTTGGAAATAACTTGTTCAAGTGGCTGGGAAATGTACTGGATTAAAAAAATCATGCTCTATGTTAGCAACTGATTTCCAACCCTCAGATAAGGACGAAAGACCAAAATGTTCTAGAGAGAAGTGTCCAGGGGTACAGTGAATGTCAATGAAAAACTCCTGGGGCTCTGTCAATAACTGGGGTCGCACCTGTACAGGTTCTGACCCCTCAGCCTCCAAAACTAATTCTCTTGGTATCAAGACAGCCAGTCTGCTACTTGGCATGTAGGACAAGGTGGGTCTAGAACAGGCTGGGTCTTTGTGCCAAGAGGGCTTCAGTCCAGAGGATAAGAATGACACTGGAAACAGGGAACAGCCTCTACACCTGCACGGAGAACTTGCATCTGAGTGGTCCTTGGTGCTGAGAAGCTTGTTGCCATGTCCACCAGACAAATGAGGGTGACAGTGCTGAAGAAAGGGATACCATCATCTACATCACTGTACATGCCTGAAGCAATACCACCAGCTCTGGAGCACCCAGTTCTGAAACATAGTCCAGGAAAGGAGCAGTAAAAGATGGCTGATTTGGAGACAGAAGGGGAACACCACCCATCCCAAATTTGCATCTCAACTAAAGCCACTGTCATTCTCTCCCAGTCCAAATGAAAGCAGAAGATGGGGCTATGAAGAGATGGAACTGAATGCATGGAAAGGGAATAAAGAGGTCCTGAAAACAGATGTCCAGAACCTTTTTTCTCAAAATATCCTCCTAGGGGCGTAATCCCACACTATAGCTATCACCAGCTGGGAAACTCCTTAAGTAAAAGTTTACTTGGGGTCAAGAACTTGCACTTGACTTTTCTTAGAGGAAATCTTCTGTTGAAATTTAGGAACTGGATAAAATCTTTCTGCATGCATAATATAATTTTCTACTACTTTCCTATTTTCCTTTCTAGGTTTGGATAAAGAAGAATCACCAACACTCCTCAAAAATAAATAAATAAAAAATTATGAATGTTATACTCTGCATTCATGTGTTACACCTCCAGACATACAACGCAAATAGTTTCCACCATGAGGGGGTTTATGGCCACATGTGCTGGAATTTTTGCCTTTTCTATCAATAATGTTGCTAATTACAGCCAAACTATCTAGACAGAAACACTGAAAACAGACTTGGAGTAAACTAAATATAAGGTAAAGCTAATAAAGATGGTCCTAAGTCTAAGTTATTTGGGCAGGAGCAGGTAGAAAAAAAAATCACTATCCTGACCAAATAAAATGCTCTAGCATTCTGCTCTGACACAAGGATGAAAAGGACAGCTATGACCTTGATAATCTAAAGGAAACACAATAAACACCAGTGTAATATGCAGTCACTCCAGCTAGAAAGTACCCCGGAGATGCTACTTTGATCAAATGCAAACAAGATCTAGAGAGCAAGGGAGGTGAACTGCATTAAAGGAGGGAGGAGTACAGTTTGAGCTTGGGCAAACTTTGTAGATACCAAGATGACCGCCACCTGTGACTCAGTCTTGTCATTGAAATGGAGAGACTGGATGATATAAAACTCCCTGCTATACAGCAACTACTGTACCTATGAACTGAATTACCCCCCCCCCCCCCACAAAATCCTTCTGACTTAAAATTTTATTTTTAATCGTATTCACTTTAGAAAATTTGCTTCATGTAACAGTGTATGTCAATTTCCTATGCTACAACAATGTTTGACTCCATGTTTATATACATATATATATATATATATATATATATATATATATATATATATATATATATATATATATATATACACACACACATACACATAAACGTACATACACAGATATATATAGACATATATTTATCTACATATATATATATATATATATATATATATATATATATATATATATATATTATATGTTACATACACACACCATACCATTTGACTGACAACCAGTAATTCAGTACACTTCAAGACAAATAACAGGGATTGGTCCCCCACCCCAATGTTGTGCGACCCTGGAGTTGGTATATATAGTTAGGGGGGGTGAAGCCCCCCCCCCACCTAGTTTCCGTCAAAAGAAAATAACACAAAGTACCGATTTTGAACGAATATAGGTGGGGGGCTATGCCCCCCCCCCCAACTATATATACCAACTCCAGGGTAGCACGACATTGGGGAGGGGGGCCAATCCCTGTTATTTTTTGTACCACATTGTATAATGGCTACTGTCCCTTGGCATTTGTTGTCTTGGACTTCTTTCCAAGATTTCACCAAATACATAATCTCACAGCTAGACTTTCCTGGTTAGCAAATATAATCATGTAAACAAACACTGCACCAGAATACACCACAGTGAAGCAACTCTTTCCTACAACAGCATGTTTAAGTCCTGTGTAAAGTCATGATGTGGTGCATATTACTTGAATGGACTTGAAACTGCTTAGCAAGTAGTTCCACGATGGCACTGGGAGATATAGTACTTTGCTTTTCAATGTCAAAGGTCATGAGTATTGACACTTTGCTCCTTCATTAAAGTTATTCCCGAATCACAGCACCCACTTTTATGACCAAAATAAAACTTCAAAAATGTATGATTCAAAAGGGGATCAGCACAAAGAACCATCACCTCCTCTGAATTAAAATTCAAAGCAGAGTTAAATAATCTACCAGTACCAATAAGGGGGAAAAACATTAAACATTTATGAAACCTAAGTAAGCTAGCAATCACAACACAGAAACCCCAAATCAGGGCTTCTTGTGCATTACCAACAGAAAGACCTGAATGGCTGTTAGCATAGTAAAGAATCAAAGCTACTGGCAATTCTACTTTTTAGAAACTATACGCAACCAGTTATTACAGGATACTACAACAGACTGTGCAGTGAATTCTGGTAGCAGCAGAGTGGTAGATGGCAGATGCCCCTCCTCCCCCAAAGATAACACTCAGAGTGACTAGGTAGTGTAGTATTGAGCCGGTGACAAACTTCTAGTCGAACATATAATTAGATCATAAAAGATGGCAAACCTAAAGTAAACCTGTTCCACATAACAGAAGTGTAGTGCTCTTTTTCAAACAGCTGATTGTTATTTTTAAAATAAGACAATTGAGACTGTTAACGAACTATAAAAGAGACCGCTGAAGTCAGCTGTGGGCAGTTAGTTAAGAGTTGCAGTCAAAGTGATGTGCAGTGGATATCGAAGAAAAGGACTCACCAAAAGCCTACCTATGCCTTGCTGTTACGTTTTAGATTAGATCAGGGACAGTAATCTCCAGTTAGAGTAGGAGAGTTTAGTTATTAAGACAGTTTGTAAAATGGACTTCAACCTACAGTTCAATTTTACATTTCTGGTGAATGAATTCTGGTGTTTATTGAAAAATTATTGATTTACATTTTTTAATAATTATTTTACTTACTTATTATTACATCTTTTTCATTATTTTACATTATGGCTGGACAATCAGTGTATTCTATAGAGATTAGAGAGCTTATACCAGTTTGATACTCCCCAGGTCACTCAATGCCTGACTGCTTCTGGTCATGGTTATCATTTACTTTGATATTTAATTTTTAATAACTGATCATGCTTTGAAGGGCGTGTAGACCTGACTCTGGTGGCAGCGTTTATCATTTGTATTGGGGAGAAGACACAGCTGGAAATCTATATCAGGCTTTCCATAAGTATTTGTGTGTGTGAGATATGAATTTATTTTGAGTGTGAGCGAGTCTGAGGTCTTAAACTGGAACATCTTGCTCTGATGTGTACAAGGGATTACATTTGGGGTGGACAGTGGTATATAAAACTGGAACACCTTGCAATGAAGTATATAATACGGGATTACATTTGGGGTGGACAGAGGTATATAGTCCAGTCCTAGGAAACAGAGTGCTCCTATTGTGCTCCCAAGAGAAATTTGAAGAATTTTACTCGTATGCTCTGTGCTTTGGCATTAACCGTGACGCTCCCACACTGGAATCAGTAGTTAGAATTGAGGCTCCTTAATTACTGACCTGGGCTTTAAGTAGGAGACATCACATATTGATGGCAGTCAGGCAGGATATTAACCAGACATCATAGCCTAAACCAGGTAATTTCATTTCGGACTATGTTTCAAATTAATCTGGACTGAGATTAACCTCTTCTCTTCCAGCATTCTCTGTTACAATGTATTCATTTCAACAGTTACAATACAGTCTGACATACAGATATATTTCTTTTATGTCCAGCAGGACCCACTGTGAATACATTTTTTTTTTTTTTTTTTTTTTTTTTTTAACACAAGCAACTTTACAAACACATTTTCAACACAAGGACCTGTACAAATCAGTCTGATATACAAATAGCATACTATTCTTTCCAAGAGTCCAGCTAGCTATGCTGGCATATGTTACACATCCACTGCCTTACTTCTCCTGGCATAGCTGGCAATACCTCACATCACAATGGTAAAGCAACTTTCTCTGCATATTAAGCTTTTACATTTGCTTTAAAAAAATAAGAATCACACCGCTTTGATTTCTTTTCTGACTTCAAGTGAGTGCAAGAGAGCAGCTACAGCATAGCTTGCTTACCATCAGTTCACTGTGCAGTAATATTACTAAGGACAGCACATTAGGCAAGACCAGGTTGTCAATGATACCAAACCTATAAACGAGATACTGAATAACTATAATAAGTGAAGCAAAAAAAATCCCTCAAACTAAAACCCAAACCGCAAATCAATGCTTCTCCGTAGTAGGTCCCAAAATCTGGGTATCCATACCAATCTCACTTAAAGATGCAACCTCTTACTAAGTTTTAAATTGTCAGCTAAAATTGCACTCCCTGAAAATGGTAAAATGCCACAGCAATATCTCAAATCACACAATTTAATCAAACCACAGACTCCCATTTCTGAATTATTCCCTATGCCCTCTGCTTTAATCCCTCTATACTTAAAACTCTTACCATACTAATGCATTACTTTAAACTCTAGGTCTGTACTGCAAGTAGTCTCAGCCATACACAGCAAATGAAAAGTTGTGTACTCACTATTAATAAGAAGTTATGTACTCACCATAACGTTCCATCTGAGTAGGTAAACTTCATTTGTCAGCAACCTATCGGTTATCGGATCCATATTGGATCCGAGCCGGCATCTTCCAACAGCTAAGATCCGAGCTCCAAGCTCCTCCCCTTACCCATAACCCCCTGCTATCCCTTCCTGACCTCAGATCGAGTTTGCTTATCCATAAACCATACGATACCAAGAACCACCTCCATACTCTAACCTAGAGACAATCCGCCATGAAAGCAGGAGTCCTTTGAACATCCATATAGGTTAGGGGGACGGAGGGAGGGACTGTTGCTGACAAATGAAGTTTACCTACTCAGATGGAACGTTATGGTGAGTACATAACTTCTTAATCTGAAGTAGTTAACTTCATTTGTCCATCAACCTATGGGACAGAGTCCCCAGCTACCCGATTCTTGGGAGGTCCTCATGGAAGGATGTTCTGGAGCACTGCAGAGCCAAAGGATGCTCTCCCTCTGGAAACAATATCCAACTTGTAATGGTTTATAAATGTATGAGATGAGGCCCAAGTGGCTGCTGAACAAATGTCATCCAACGACACCCTAGATCGAAAAGCAGCAGAGGTAGAAATTGATAGAGTAGAATGGGCATGGACTCCTTGAGGTGCAGGCCGGCCAGAACTCTCATATGCCAAAAGAATACATTGAGAAATCCATCTGGACAATGTGACTTTTGATACAGGTTTTCCCAAAGAAGATTTAGCAAAGGATACAAAAAGCTGGTCTGATTTTCTGTGATCAGCTGTCCTGTGCAAACAGAATCTTAGTTGCCGATGTACGTCTAGAGAGTGCAACTTGTATTCACCTTTGTTCTGATAATTTGGAAAGAAGACTGGTAAATTAATAGATTGGTTGATATTAGACTCCGAAGCGATTTTGGGCAGAAAAGAGGGGTTGGTCCTGAGTGAGACTATCTTTGTGAAAAATCAAATACGGTGGCTTGGCGCAAAGGGCTTGAAGCTCCGAGACCCTTCTGGCCGAAGTTATGGCAACAAGAAAAACTGTCTTCCAAGATAAGTATTTCAGATCCACAAAAGTTGCAGGCTCAAAGGGAGGAGCTGTTAGAGACTGAAGTACAACAGTTAAATCCCAAGGAGGGACTGCATCTTTAACCGGAGGTCTAAGTAGGAAGTGCCTTTTAGGAAGGTCTTACATAATTTGGACGAAGTCAAAGGGCTGAGATCACTGCCAACATGATAATGAGAGATTGCAGCCAACTGGACTTTGACCGTAGAAGAGCTAGCACCTTGGTTGAATAATCCTGACAGAAAATCTAGTACTGCTGGCAACGGAGCTGTAAAGTGATCCAAGTTCTGATGCTCCGCCCAAACAGAAAAACGCTTCCATTTGCTATTATAAATTCTTCTAGTAGATGGCTTGTGAGCGGCTACTAGAATAGCCTTGACAGGGGACGAGATACCGGGAGTCCTAGCTATCACTGGAGCTGGATCAACCAAGCTGTGAGCTTGAGGTTGTCCAGATTCGGGGTTGACAGCCCTAATGGGTGAGAGATCAGATCCGGGATGGGATCTAGAATCCATAGGGGATTCACTAGATGAGACCATAGATATGGGAACCAAGCATGACGAGGCCAGAATGAGGCAATGAGGATTATTCTGCTCCCCAACCGTCTGGCTTTCTGTAAAAACTTTAGCATCAGGGGCAGAGGAGGGTAAGCATAAAGTAGACCGGGTGGCCAAACAAGCACCAGAGCATCTCTGGGGGATTCCATGGGTGGGGGAATTACAGCGAATTAGTTGCTGCACTTTGCGTTCGAAGGAGAGGCGAAAAGATCGCAACGAGGTTGACCCCATTTGGAGAAGATTTGCTTCGCTACTCTGGGGTTCAGAGACGACTCGTACAGTGAGAGGATGGTTCGACTCAGTCTGTCTGCCAAAATGATGGACCGTCCCGGAATGTGCGTCGTTATGAGAAAGCGGTTGGTGGACATCGCCCATTCCCACACTCTCATGGCCTCCCGACAAAGTGGAAACTACCTGGTTCCCCCTTGCTTGTTGATATACCAGACGACCAACGTGTTGTCTGTCTGGATCGCAATTGTCCCCAAGGGAAGAAGGCTCTAAAGTGCTTGCAACGCCAAAAGCACCGCTCTCATCTCTAGGACATTGATATGCAATGAGGTCTCCGAATGGTTCCATGTGCCTTGGACGGTCCTGCCCAAGCAGTGCCCCCCCACCCGAGGCGAGAGGCGTCCGTGGTCACCGTGGCTAGAGGAGGGGACACAGAGAAGGGGCGCCCCTTCTGGAGGTCCGGGGATTGGAGCCACCATAAGAGGGCTTTCCTGCACACCCTGCTGAGAGGAACGGGGAAGCTCAGGGGATGTCGCAGGAAGGACCACTGGACTTGCAAAGTCCATTGGAGAACTCTCATGTTTAAGCGCGCCATGGGTAGTAGGTTGATGACTGCCGCCATCGAGCCTAGAGCCCTCAGGACCAATTCCGCAGGGGGAGCTGGGGATTGTAGAAGGGCCAGTACATGAGTTTCAGAGTTTGTAGCCGGTCCGGAGTCAAGAAGGCTAGAAGCTGGTTTGTGTTCAATCTAGCTCTGATGAAATCTAGGATTTGAGTTGGAAGAAGGGAAGATTTCCCGATGTTGATCATGATCCCCAGCAGGGGAGCTAGATGGAGAAAGTAATCCCTGGCAGTGCATAGTAGATGCCTGGTGGGGGCAGTCAAGAGCCAGTCGTCCAGGTACGGAAAGACCTGAATTCCCTGGAGTCTCAGGTGGGCCGCTACAACAGTTAACACTTTGGTGAACACTCTGGGGGCTGTGGCGAGAACAAAGGGAAGGACCCTGAATTGGTAACGGCTGGCTCCCAGCCAGAAGCGGAGAAATTTCCTGGATCGTCTGTCCATCAAAATGTGGTAGTACGCATCCTTGAGGTCTATGGAGCACATCCAGTCGTTCTCCTGCAGAAGGGGGAGAATGGATTGAAGGTTGACCATTCGGAACTTTTCTTTGGCTACTGACAGGTTTAGGAAGGACAGGTCGAGGATTGGTCTTAGGTCCCTCGTCTTTTCTGGCACCAAGAAGAACCTGGAGTAAAAGCCTGATCTGGACTGGTCTGGGGGGGATGTGCTGGATTGCTCTTTTTTAACAGCCGGAGTATTTCCTCAGCTGCCGCCTCCCTTTGATTGGGTGGGACATCGGGGAGGCTTCGGGAACTGAGAGGGGGATTGAGAAAGGGGATCTTGTAGCCTCTGGATATGATCTGAAGCACCCAGCGATCTGTTGTAATGGACTCCCAAGCTGCCAGCTGCCTCGAGAAACGCCCCCCGACTGCCTCTAGAGTGGAACAGTCGGGTAACACTTCAGGGTTGCTGCGTGGGCCGATCAGAGAAAGGTTCTCTGGACCCAAAGTTCTTCGGGCCCCCTCTGCCTCTAGGGTGGCGTCCACCCTGTCCTCCTCTGCCTCTGAAGGACGAGGGGTCCGGAGCGAAACGGGACTGTTGAGACTTCCGGAACCACATCTTCTTCTGTCCCTTTTAGTTCCTGGAGAAGGACCTCTGGGGAGCAGAGATTCGGACTCCGACGGCAGACATCTTCCCGTCTTTCTCGCTCTGGACCAGTGTGTCACGTACGGTCTTGCTAAAAAGGGCAGAACCATCAAACAGGGCATTTACGAACGACACCTTAAAGGGTTCTGCAAAATCACAATGACGGAGCCACGCCTGTCGCCGTAGGACGACGCCCGCTCCGCTAGCTCTAGCGGCTCCTTCCGTGGCATGGGAGAGTAACCGCATAGAGATATTGGAGATAGATTGGAGAGTGGCCATTCGGGTAGAGTACACTTTTGTCCTCCGCCGACATGGACTCTGGGGGCGACCCAGCGTATTCTTTGATAAGATCCCACTGGAGCCGTATCACGTGTGTCATATAATTCAGCAACCTCACAGAAAAGGTGGCTGAAGCGAACACCCGCTTCCCCAGACGGTCCATCGTCCGAGACTCCTTGTCTGGAGGATGGACCGAGGAACTCTCCTGAGACAGTTCCCTTTTGGTGGCGGCTGCCACCAACATGGCATCTACCGTGGCTCCCTTGCTCCAACATGACTTGTCCGAAGGGGGGCTGAGAATTTTGTCCAGCCTCTTTGGAATGGGCTCCACAGTGTCCGGTTCCTTCCATGCCCTGGTAGTAATCAGGTCTACCAGGGGATCGGCGGGAGGGGACACCCAAGAGGTAGATGGGCCTGCTTCAAACGCCTCCAGAAACACAGACTCGTCAGAGGAAGGTTTTGGGGCAGACCACCCCCCCTCTGATCCGAAGCATCTCCATGATTGTCTCTGAAGGAGACGTCTTCGGGGGGTGACCTTGGGGAACCTTCCCCTTCCTCCAAGTCTTTGTCCTCTGTCAAGGACTCAGGGGAGTCCAAGTGCTGTCCGAAGAGGCCTCACCAACCACATCCTGTTCCAGCAAGGGAACTATCTGGGACGTCTGTGCAGGCTGTCCCTGGGGCCGGGTGATGGAAGGTGGACCCGTCTGAGAGGAAGTGCAGGTGGAGCCGTAGCCGAAGCCGGGGGCCTGGAATCCCTCGCCAGAACCCTCTCCATGACATCGAACGCCGAAGGAGAGCTGCTCTCCCTAGGATCCGAGAGCAAACCCTCCCTCAGATCCGATGTGCGGATTGGAGCCGGCGCCGACGTGGTCGGATCCGAAGGGCCAGTATGCTCCGACCGAGACGGAGCCGAAGCCATACTGACACCTCCGGATCCGAAGCTCAGCTCTTGGCTCCGAGAGCTCGGATCCGAAGAAAAGGGACCCGACAGACTCGAAGGTGCCATCGGCGCCTAAGTAGCTGATACTATCGGCGCCGACAGTCCCCCGGCTCTGACGCTACCCGGCTCCGAAAGCGCCGAACCCCGGTAGTGGGTCGGAGAAGGAGCAATCGGGGCAAAAAAGGGGGTCGAGCTCCCCCCCGGAGGGGGGAGGCAGGAGCACTCCTATCTGCAGCTGGGCCTGGAGGAACCTACGTATCATCCGGTCCAAGTCTGCATCGGACAAACTCCGGGCAGACCTTGATGAGGCCACCGAGGTGGGCCGGGAGTGCCGCCTCAATGACCTCGAAGGCGACCGGGTCTCGTCCTCCTCCGGCCCCGGCGAAAACCGGGGTGAACGGAGCCCGGAAGGCGAAAACTCGGAGGCCCTGGGAGGAGAAACCCGTTTGGCTGGCGGGGCCGATGCAGAAGTTTCGGCCCGCCGCTTATGGTGCTTTTCCCGGCGTTTCTCGTTTCTAGCTTCCGTCTCCTCTTGACCCAAGGTGGAAGGTTGAGTCCCAGCCAGGGGAAGGGGAAAAGCAGGTGGCGCTGCCTCAGCCGCAGCAGGTGCCACGGAGGGACCGGAGGACGAAGCCGGGTCCGGGGGCAGAAGTCCCGCCAGAATCAGCTTAGACCTCCAGTCCTTGAGGGCCCTGGGGTTGAACGCTGCACAAATAGAGCAGCCAGTGGAAAGATGTTCAACCCCAAGGCATAAAACGCACCAAGTGTGGCCATCCGCTGGGGATAGCTTATGGCCACACTCGGTACACTTTGAAAAGAATGTTTTGGGTGCCTCCGCCATACCTACAAAAAAACAACACACCCTAACGCGCACACGAGGGGGAGGGAATAACACTAAAAAGATAACTAAACACCAGGTAGAGAAAACGTTAATGCTACTGGGGAACTAAGCTAAATCTCACACACACACAAAAATCTGTTTAAAACTAAGAAAAAGGAGATTTTTTCTCACAAATTCGACAACCACCATGCCTGGAAGCTCGATCAAGCTGCTGAGAGAACCGCGGCAAACTAGATCTGGGGTCAGGAAGGGATAGCAGGGGATTATGGGTAAGGGGAGGAGCTTGGATATTAGCTGTTGGAAGATGCCAGCTCGGATCCGATATGGATCCGATAACCCATAGGTTGATGGACAAATGAAGTTAACTACTTCAGATCAATAGATTTGTGTTGTCAGTTTTCTTCTTTCCTTAACATATGGGGTCTCAGATCAGAGTTGTATCTGACTTTGGCCACTTTCAAGCTTTTTATTCCGGTGCTCAAGTTGCTCCCCTGGTATTATAACCAAAATAACTCACATCGGGTTTGCCCTAGGAAAAAAGGCAAAAATGCAAAGGATACAGAGTCTAAAGATAGAGAGAAGTAAAAAAAAAAAAAGCTGAAAAAAAACAGGTCTTTACAAAAGACTTCTAGCAGGCAAGGCTACCCCATCCAGAGAAATCCAGGAAACAGAAGATCAAATGCTATAAAAGTACGTGGAAGGGGGAAAGTAGGTGTAACTTTCATATCTGCTGTCTTTCCATCTGTTCCTCAATGCATGGGGTAGAATCTCCAGCTACTGTAATACTTGGGTGGTCTTATGGAAGGATATTCCTGAGCAGAGTCTAACAGAGGTTCGATCTGGATTGTATGCCCAATTTATAATGCGATATGAAGATGTGAACCTTGGTTCAGGTGGCATCTGCACTTGTCATCAAGAGGTACTCCACAAAACAATGCTGTCAATGAATCTACTGATCTAGCAGAATGGGCTTTTGATGAACAGGCAGGGGACAGCCCCATCTGCTTGTAAACAGAGGAAACGCACTCAGTCAATGGGAGAGTTTAACCTTGGATACTCCTTTTCACATTTTGACATGGAGGGCAAGACAGAAACAACAGATCAATTTTCCTGAAAGCTCAGGTCCAGTGAAAATACAAACTGACGATGAATATCTGGTAAGTGTAAAAAGTTATGTACTTACCATAACGTTCCATCTGTGTTGTCCATTCTCATTCTTCCTCAACCTGTGGGTTCAGTTCGGGCAGCTACAATAGCTCGTGGAAACCAAAAAAACTCTCAAGCTAATCCCTGACCCACAATGCACCTATCCAAATTACCTCAGATCGAGTTTGCTGATAGAAAAAGAAATGCAGTCATGGAAACTATATCTGGAACTGCAAACATATACTAAATAGTAATCTATTTATTACCTGTTCTTCCAAAAATCGAGGGAAAGGGGTGGGGAATTGAAGAATGAAAGTGGACAACACAGATGAAACATTATTGCGAGTGCATAACTTTTGTCTGATGTCAATTTTCATTCTATCCTCAACCTGTGGGACAGAGTCCCCAGCTACTTTATATCCCGGGTGGATACAAGGATATTCCTAAGCACTGCTGAGCTGAATGATGCTCTACCCCTGGAGACCAGATCCAATTTGTAATGAGTAATAAAGGTATGGGGAGTAGGGTGGATACAAGGATGTTCCTAAGCACTGCTGAGCTGAATGATGCTCTACCCCTGGAGACCAGATCCAATTTGTAATGAGTAATAAAGGTATGGGGAGTAGCCAAAGTTGCTGCTGCACAGATATCATCCATGGAAGCTCTAGACTGGAATACAGCATTGCTACAACCCTGCTTGAATGGGCTTCCCAAGGGTTTTGGCAAGGAAACACCAATTTCGTATAAAGGAATGAGATATAATATGCAAGTCATCTGGCTAAAGTTACTTTGCTCACAGGTTTTACCAGTCTGGTATGTAAGAAAGTTACCAATAATTGGTCTGACTTTCTGAAATCTTTTGTTCTATGAAAATAGAATCTTAACAGTCTATGAAAATGTAGCAAATGTAAGCAATGTTCCTTTATTAGAGAAGTAGGGGAAGAATACTGGCAGGTTAATACTTTGATATTGGTCTCTGAAACCACCTTAGGTAAAAAAAAGAGGTTCATTCTGAGTGATAGACTATCCTTGTGAAAAATTAAGTATGGAGGTTTAGAAGATGAAGCTTGAATCTCTAAAATCCCTCTTGCAGAAGTTACTGCCACTAAGAAAATTGTTTTCAAAGTCAGAAACTTAACATCGCACTCATTAGCCAGTTCAAAGGGAGACTGAGTGATTGCTTGCAACACCAAATTCAGGTCCCAAGGAGGAGTAGGATCTTTGTAAGGAAGCTTTAACAGAAGAGTACCCTCAAAAAAGCTTTACAAAGGTTGTGAATAGCAACCAAGGAGCCTTGAAAGCCAATGTGAAAACTGGATATAGCTGCTAACTGTATTCTAATTGTGGAAGCAGAAGCCCTTTCCTTAAAAAGTGCAATTAAAAAGTGTAGACTATCATGAACTGGAGCTGTAAAAAGGTTCAGTGTCATTCTGGAGCACCCAATATGCAAATCTCTTCCATTTACTACAGGAAAGCTTTTGTGTAGGTTTAAGAAGAGACAACAGAATGTGCTGCACAAGGAAACACAGCATAGGTTGTCTGGCTACTAACGGAATTGGAGAACCCAAGCTGTCAGCTTGAGATTTGTAATGTCCAGATGAACCATGCCTCTTGGGTGAGACAGGAGATCTGGAGATGGATCCAGAATCCAAGGCTGTCAAATTAGGCAAGGCCAAGGAAGGGGAACCAAATCTGTCGAGGCCAATAAGGTGCAATGGGGATAACTGTGCTCTTCAACCTTATTGCTTTCTGTAGGAACTTGGGAATTAATGGAATTGGTGGAAAGGCATATAGGAAATCGGGGAGGGCCAACTGTGAAGAAGAGCATCCCTTAACAACTCTCACTCTGGAGGGATGAGGTCTAAAAAAAGTTGTTGCACTTGTTCAGGGGAGAGGCAAACAGACTGCAGCGTGGCTGACCCCATCTTCGGAACATCCTTTCCAACACTTTGAGAGACCATTCGTGAAGTAAAAAGTATGCACCTGCTCAATTTGTCTGCTATCACATCGGACTTCCCTGGAATACGCATTGCTATGAGAAAACGGTTGGATAAGATCGCCCACTCCCACACTCAGATCTTCGACACAATGGGTAGGGATCTGGCCCCTCCTTGTTTGTTGATGCACCAAACTACAGCCATGTTTTCCATTTAAACTGCAATTGTCCCCAAGGGAAGAGCATCTCGGAAGGCCTGCAGCACGCTAAAAGGACTGCTCTCATCTCATCTCTAGAATGCCGATGTGCAAATTGGCTTCTACTGGGAACCAAGTGCCTTGAACTGCCCTCTGCATACAATACATTCCCACCCTGAGAAGCATCTATGGTCACTGTGGCCTTTGGCTGAGGGGGAATAAAAGGATGACCCTGCAAAATTTGATCTGACTGAATCCAAGTAAGATCTCTTGCAGATACTGGTGATTAACCAATGTCAACTCTAGTTATAAAGAATGGACCATTCTTTTGCAAGCAGCCACTGTAAAATTCCCACATAAAGTCTGACCAAGGGAATAAGTGTTCACTATGCTGCCATGGACCCCAGCGGATGAAGAACTAATCTTGCTGGTACTTTGTGGGGAAAGGGAGGCAATTGTGGTCTTTGCGTTTGAAGAAGCCCCTATGAAATCCAGTGTTTGTGCTGGTTCTAGGTAAGACTTTTTGTAAGGTTATGTTAATGCCCAGGAAAGACCACGTTTGGACAACTTTTCCTCTTCCCTCTAGCAGATGGTGTCTGTCGTGGAGGTGATGAGCCAGTTGTCCAAATATGGAAATACCCAGAATTCTTGCAGTCTCAAGTGAGCTGCTACTACTGCCATGCACTTGAGCACCAAAGGCTGTGGTGAGGCCAAAGGGCAGTACTCTGAATTGGTAATGACTGGCTCCTAGCCAGAACAGCAAGAATTTTCTGGATCATCTGTGCATCTTTATGTGGTAGTACACATCCTGAAGTTCTATCGAGCACATCCTTTCACCTGTTTTAAAAAAGGGAAGAACGGACTGAACCATGACCATCCGGAATTTGGTTTGCAGAACTGATTTGTTTAGATTGCAGAGATCCAAAAATCAGTCTCCAGTCCACTGTCTTTTTTGGCACTAAAAAGAACCTTGAGTAAATCCCAGATTTTCTGGTCTGGTGGGGCCTCTTAGATGACTTTTTCTAGCAGCTTTTGTATTTATAGTGCTGCTTGTTCCCTTTGACTGGGTGGAACATCTGGGATTCTTTTGTAAGTGGACAGAGGAAGAGAAAAACGGCATGATATAATCTCTGGATATTATCCTCTGCACCCATGTATCAGCAGTCATCTATGGCCAGGTTCTCTGATGCAGGGACCAGCGACCTCAGACTGCCTCCAGAAAAGGACAATTGGGCCTCCTTTCGGGAGCTATGAAAGGGTTTACCAAAGAAAATCTCTGCACCCTTGGTTTTGCTTTCACTTTCTGTAGCAAGGGTGGTCTCTCCCATTAGAGTTCCCCCTCTGCCCCTCTGGGAGCCACCACCATGAGTGTCCTGAGAAGACCCTTGAGATTTCCTGAACCACATTTTCCCACCGCTGTGTTGATTCCTTGAGAAAGATTTTTGCGGAGTGTAAAAATATACGCCCACAGCAGAAAGGATTTTCCCATATTTTCCACACCTGGTCTATGTGTCTAACTTTAGGGTCAAACAATGACATGCCATCAAAAGGAGCACTGATGAAAACTTAAAGGGCTCTGTAAAATCACACAAGCGCATCCAAGCTCGTCTCCTTATGGCTATGCCTGAACTTGCTGCTCTGGTCATTCCTTTGGCTACATGCAAAATGAGCCTCATGGAAGAAATAGAAATTGAATTTAGGGTGGCCAACTGAGAAGTAACAGACTCCCGAACCCTCCTCAGTATCGGCTCCTGAGAGGGTATCTGAAAGTTGTTTAATCAAATCCCTCTGTAGTCTGGTGAAATGTGCCATGTAGTTCAAGGACCATAAGGCAATGGTCGTTGATGCATAAACTCGCTTCCCAAATCTATCCATTGTCCAATACTACTTGCTGGGAGGATGGCTAGAGGAACTTTCCTCTGCTAGTTCCTTTTTTGTGGCTGCTGCAATGACCATGTCATTCACAGGCGAACCTTTTGTCCAGAACTGCTTATCCTCGAGGGCATTGATAATTTTGTCTGGTGTCTGGGGAACCTGCTCAATGGAATGAGGGGCCTTCCATGCCCACTGAGAGATCAACTCAATGAGCTCACTGGTGGGTAGAGTTACCCATGAAGTAGATGGGCGGATAACCAAATGCCTGCGGGTAGACTGATTCCTCAGACAAAGGATTAATGAAATTCTTCCCACTGGCTATAGCATTCTCAGGCAAGATAGGAAAATAAAAAGGGGTGGCAGTATAGCCCTGCTCTTTATAAAACATCTTACATTAGAGAAGGTTAACCTTAACCCCCCCCCCCCCCAATATCTCCAACTTGGAAATACTCTTGGCTAAAATAAAACTCATCCAAAATAAAAATATCAACATCATAGGTACCTATATTCCTCCTGGCAACACAAACAAACTTGAAACCATCCTACAATGGTCCTCCAATAACCTCCCACAAGAGACTATTATACTAGGGGACTTTAATATTAATTGGTACTCCTGCAACTCTGACCACCTTACCACCCATATCAACTTCTACAGCTTTACCCAATTAATTCAAACCAAAACAAGGTTTGATAAAACTACTAAAAAGGAAACTATCCTTGACTGGATTCTCACCAACTGCTCCACACTTTCCTATAGTTCTGGTACCCTCCCCGATTCACTCAGTGACGACCTCCCAACATACATTATACGTCATCAGGCAAATCCTAAAAAAAAAAAAAAACATCTACTTATCAAATTTGTAACACCAAAATTTTCAGGCCTCAAGATTTCATAACATCCTTTAAGCTCTGCAACTGGAAACCCCTCAAAACTTTATCCCTGAACAGTGCAGTCGACTACTTTACCACCACATTTTAAAATATCTTAAATAACATGGCCCGTATCAGGACAATACGAGCAAAATCTAAATTACTCTCCTTGGCTCACTAAACAGACAAAATCACTCCTAAAAGAAAGGGATAAAGTGTGGCACAAATGGACCCACAAAAAATCAAGAGTTACTCACCAGAAGCATCTCCAGCTAAGAAACAAAGCCAAAATCCAAATAAGACTTGATAAGAAGTATTACTATACTAGCTTATAAGCTAAATACCAAAATAATCTTCAAAGATTTTGGACCACTTTAAATAAAATATTACAACCAGGCCAAACTAAGACCCCTTAACCAACAGCAAGTAATCCCCTACAATGTATTGCTACCCAGTTTAATTAATACTTCACAGATTCCATCAGAATCCTTACTAACCAAAACTTCCCATCACTGCCCATCAACTTAAACTCTCGACTAAATAACACATTCTCCTTAAAACCAGTCCCAACAATCAACATGCACAGATACTTGCTCAGGCTAAAACCCACAACCCTGGCAGCTGACAACCTACCCTCAACATACTTAAAAATAGCAGCTGAAGCCATCTCCTACCCAGTTTCCCTACTAATTAACCGTTCCATGTCTGAGCAGCGCATCCCCACTCTCTGGAAAACTGCTCACATCATACCCCTACACAAAGGAAGACCCTCCACCGACGTCTCTATCGGCCCATAGCAATCCTATCCCCTCTATCAAAATTCCTTGAAAGGTGTGTTCACACCCAAATACTTAACCATCTCCTAGACAATAAATTACTTACAAATACTCAGCACGGCTTTAGCCCCTACCATAGTACTACCACAGCCCTTATTAGCTTCACTAACACCATTGGTCAACTTACAAATAAAAGGTGAGCTAGTATCAGCAATACTTTTAGACTTCTCAAAAGCCTTCGATACAGTGTCTTTTAACAAACTGCTGACTGCTGTGTCCAAACTGAACCTAAGCTACTCTACTCTATCCTGGTTTCAGAACTACCTCATAGATAGTCAACAAGCGGTACGGTGGAACAAAGCTCTTTCTCCCTTACTACCAGTGACTATGGGCATGCCTCAAGGGTCTATTCTCGGCCCCCTCCTTTTTAACCTGTTTACAAATTATCTCCATAATGCTACAACTCTAGCCATCCTTGTACAGTATGCAGACGACTCCACTGTCATATGTTCAGCCCCAACTCTACCTGAACTAGAGAACTTAACTTAAACATCCTTCAATGCTATTGAATCATGGTTGGCAGATCCGCAATTAATTTTCAACCCAAATAAAACTTAACTCATGGTCTTCCACTCCACTAAATTCAAAACCCAATCCACTTACTTCAACATCACATCCAGTAAAAAGACTTTGATTGAACCAGTACCATCCAACCAACTTCTCAGTGTTGTTATTGATCAAAATCTGAAGATCGACTTACACACTGCCCAGACTGTAAAAATGTACGTAAGAAAATAGGTACCGTATACAGTTGCAAAAATTACCTAACCACAAACTCCAGAATAACCACAACCAGAACTCATCTTCTGTCAACTTTACTATACGCTTCACCCAGCCTTACCAACCTCTCCAAATCAGAACTAAGCAAGCTAGATGCCTGCTATAATAAGATAGCTAAATTTGTCACTAGCTGTCCTCTTAGAACCCATCATTGTAAGGCCCTAAGACAACTATCTTAGTTAGAACTACCCCACCAACCCATTCTCACGCAACTCTCTACTGCCCACCAAATGTACTATAAACCCAATAAAACACCAGCTCTACAAGGCCTCTTCAATCCCCATATAAGTACCCGTCCACCAAGATCCACTAATAAAGCTCTAAGTAACCAGGAGTAAAAATAATAATCCACAGTAAATCAAATGCAGGCCAACGGACTTCACAAAGAAGTGATAAATCTACTTTATTTGCACAGCAGTAAAAGGTTAGCACTTTCATCCCTGAAACAAACTAGGAACTTCATTAGACAGATAAAAAAAGGTTCCAACAGTTTTTTAAATCTTGTAACCTAAAGTGCACATGTAGTGACATCATAAACTACACCTCTAAACTCAACTAAACCACACCCCTGGTTCATGACATATACAGCCTTGCTTAAGAGCAAATACCTGAATGAATGACTTGAGTATAAAATAAAATATATAATACAACATATCAAACATTTTAAAATTGTAAAGAAATGTGAATACTAAATAGACTAAGGATTCATGGGATTTTTTGACAAGGATGAACAAAGTAAGGTACAAGGAAAACTGTTTTTAACGATAGATGTAAAGGACTTGTACACGTCCATCCCTCATGAAGTCAGGGTGGAATGGTTTTGTGACTTCTTAGTTAGTAAAGGGGTCCCACAAAATAATGTTAACGTATACGAAACACTTTTAGAAATTGTATTAAAAAACAATTTCATTTTGTTTGATGGTGAATATTACCATCAATTAGAAGGAGTAGCAATGGGTGCAGCCTGTGGAGGTTTGTACGCAAACATTGTGTGATGCTAGAATGGGAAAGACGTTTCCTCACAGGCCACCAACTGTTTCAACATTGTTTCGTATATTTACGTTTCTTGGACGACATTTTTATTTTGTGGGACAGCCAAAAAGATGTTTTAGACAAGATTTTAATGTACATCAACCAAACTACTGAATTCCTAAAATTCACTAGCAATAAAAGTAAAACAAATATACCTTTTTTGGATGTCCTTATTTCTAAGGACAACACACACAAAAAGTTTGTGGCAGAGATGTATCTAAAGGAAACATATGGCAATAGTTTTCTCCATTATGACAGCAACCATCCTCACACCCAAAAAAGAGCCGTCTTGAAAGGGCAATTCGTTAGAGCTGCAAGGATGGTAACACTTTGGGAAAGTTTTCTTTTAGAATGTAATAATTTAGAAAATATGTTCCTAAAGAGAGGTTACCCTAGAGATTTAATTCAAGAAGTAATGAGGGAAGTCATTACAAAGAGACAAAATGAACATTTTAGGGCATTATTGGGGGATGGACCTACTGACCAGAGCCTACCGTCAGATGGATCGGTGGCAGAATCCTACCATGCTCCATCAACAATAGACATAACATGTTTGGAAGTGGTAACAAACAAAGAGAATAATAAAGCCAAGTTTGACAATAGTGCCATATTCATGACAACATTCTCTACTGATGGCCACTTTATTAAAAAAAACACTTAAGAAATGGAGTTTATTGAGTACAGACAGGGATATCATGAAACATGTAGGTGAATACCCAGTCTATAAAAATGGCAAGAATTTTAAATGCTTTTTTGAAAATCTAAACCCGCCCAAAAAAACAAGATACATGTTTAAGTGTGGTAGGTGCAAGTTTTGCCCATATATTTTGCCACTGAACGAAATTAATATTAACGGGATGAGCTACAATTTTGGGTAAATTTTGTTGCAATTCAGAAAAAATGGTTTATTGTGCTAAGTGTTCCCAATGCACGTGTCTCTATATAGGAAAAACTGAACGCAAGTTGAAACACCACATTGGGGAACACATGAGGGATAATAGAGATGAATGTGAGTTTAACTCCTTGGCAAAACATGTTAAAACAGTGGACACAATTTTAGACTTATAGTGTTGGACAGTGTAGTAGTGAATGGGGGGGGGGGGTGCATGGCCACTGCTACTGGAAAGACAAGAATTGATATGGCAGTTGCGCTTAAATGCCAAGGTTTGACCTGGGCTGAATGAGGCTGTTTCTATTTCAAGTGTTTTAAAATTAAAAGCCTTGAATAGAGGACCCCTGATTTTTATATACATTCACATACACAACTTACTTTTATTTAAATACTTGATTTCATAAGTATTCTACAAGTATTTTGCACTAGGTCCTTTAAAGAAAAAAACATGCTTTTTGTTTTCTTTTTATTTATGTGCATTAGATATGCATTTTAACAGTGTCTATTTAGTATTCACATCTGTTTACAATTTTAAAATGTTTGATGTTATTTTATATATTATATTTTATACTCAAGTCATTCATTCAGGTATTTTCTCTTAAGCAAGGCTGCATATATGCCATGAACCAGGGGTGTGGTTTAGTTGAGTTCAGAGGTGTGGTTTATGATGTCACTACATATGCACTTTAGGTTACAAGATTTAAAAAGCTGTTAGAACATTTATCTAACTGATGAAGTTCCTAGTTTGTTTCAGGGACGGAAGCGCTAACCTTTTACTGCTGTATAAATAAAAAGTGGATTCATCACTTCTTCACTGTGGAGTCCTTTGGCCTGCATTTGCTTTTCTGTGGATTATTGGTTTGTTGCTGCTTTTTTGGTTTTGTTTGATAGGAGTAAAAATAGCTCAGGTGACTCTCTATACTCCTACTACATTGATAAACTGTGGAATGCCTTACCACTTGAAATTAGAACTATAACTAGCTTAAAAAACTTCAAGCATCACATTAAAGCCCACCTCATTAATTCCTGGACTTGTACATGTACTGGGCATGGGTAGCCCAAACCATGGAACTAGCGGATTTTAACATTTTAATTACATATGTAATGAGCACTGAATTTAAGCCATATGACTAACTTATGTTTTTTACTTTCTCACTGTTAATATCTACCAGATTTTAAGTCTTCAGTTTGCTATACTACATGTATATAAGACTAAGTATAACTAAGTATTGTAATTGCACTCATTGTATAAAATGTCACTACCTGCTACTACTGTAAGAACGGTCTTCTAAAAGCATTATACAAGATTATTGGTCTTGTCTCCCACTTGACCAATTTATTCTGTTCTAGTCTTTTTACCATTATGAATATCTGCTACTATTTTTTTCTTTACTGTATTATACAATTTTCTTTCTACTAACAAAATAGTTTACTAACAATGGAGCTTTTCTCCACGGGCCTCTGCTGAAAGGTAAACAAATGTAAAATAAAATAAATAAATAATGGACTTCCAATCACTTCTGCTTAAGGATTTCTAGGAAGTGTCCGAATGAGACATCAGGAGGTGACCTTGGGGATCCTTCACCCTCATTGAAATCCATGTCTTCGGTGATAGTATTTTCTAGCAAATCCAATTGCTTCCTCTTGCACTTCTTCCTAGGGATCTCCTCAGTGGGGTGTTCTGGGGGGTTTCAGAAGAGGGGGCACTCTGCTGGGAAACCTAAGGCTTTGGTGCTCACTGTCCTGATGGAGGCAATGGTTGAGGTTCTGAACGAAAATGTGACAGAGCTGGCTGTTCTGAGAGGGAAGGAACCAACTGACTGACACAGACATGGCTCTCTCCATATCCTCAAAAGCAGATTCCCCCTCCCAAGAGAAGGAAAGGATCCTGGATCAGAGAGGCCAGTCATCGGGAGCCATGGTGCCTCCCCACCATGGGGAGAGCCCTACAGAGGCAGAAGCTGGAGCAGAGCTGATCCATGCCAAAGCCTCGAGGTGCAGAGACAGTTCTGAAAAGACAGGAGTCGACTTCAGCCCCTCAGAACCGACAAAACAGACAGGCTCAGAGAGGTCTCCAGTTCCGACTGAGCCGAAGAACTCAGAGCAATCATCGGATCTGGAGGTGAGGATGTCTTCAGATCCAACAAGTCAGTACTGGACAGCTCAGAACCCTGGTCTCTGAAGTTTCCTGCGAAGCCAGAGGCGGAATTAAAGGAATGGTAGTTGAAGACTAAAGTCCCTGACTCGTGGTAGAAGGAACCGAGGTGGTCCCTATCACACCTTGCTCCCAGAGAATTTTCCGAACCATCTCCACATCGTATTCAGTAAGACTTCTGGAAGAACAGATGGATATAACAGATGGAGAGCGGAGTCTTTCCAAGAAAGGAGAAGGAACTCTGTCTGGAAATGAGACAACTGTAAGTGAATATCAAGTCCTAGGTATGAAAAATGTAGTGGAAGATGAATCTTTAGTTTGAGGCATTGATTTCGAAGAACTCTGCACTGAAACATCTCTTTTTTCTTGATGTATCAGAACCGAAGAAAAGTTGAATCACGAAGACCGACTGGTAGTACTCTAGTTCCCAAAATTCCATCAGAGCCAAAGGCTTGGGCAATATAGCTCTCAGATCCAAAAGAGAAGACGGCACCATAACTCTTGCCCTTCTTCAGGCTCAGAACCAATGGAGATATCAGAGGTGAAGAACTTCTCTTCTTAGCCTTCTCTGTGGCCTTGGTGGAGGAGGAAGAGGCAGGACTAGCTATATCAGATTTAACTTTTTGTTTTTCTTTAGATAAAGAAGTTCCAGATATGGCCTCCCCGAAAGAGGAAGGAAGAAGTCCTTTCAGAATCAGTTTGTTCTCTCTACGAGAGCACAATGGCTGAAGGAGTGGCAAATAGACCAGTCCTCTTGAAGGTGGAGGGGCCCCAAACAATATATGCATAAAGAATACAAGTCAGAGTAGGGAATTTTGTGACCACATTTCTGACAGCACTTGTGTGTGTGGAGTCTGCATGTTCTCCCCGAGGTAGAGTGGCCACCGAAAGACATGCATGAATGGGCGTGCCTTCGCTGAAGGTTGGGCGTCGGGCTGGCAACTCGGCACCATAAAAAATCTACTGCCAATCATTAGCGGACCGGAGTTCTGCTGTGGTGACCCCTAACCGGGAAAAGACAAACAAACATTTCTGACAGCACTTAAAGCCTGCTGGGTCTTTTTCTTCATCCACCATTGGAGAAGTAACTACACAAACAGAAACACACATGCTCTCCACAACAGGTTTAGCAGAATTTTTTTTTTTTTTTTTTTTTTATGAAGGGGAAATGTCAACTTACATTTCAGGGCTACACAAAGTGTAGAGAAGACAGAAAAGGTAAGAGATATCAACGGTGATATTCAAGAGCTACACAAAAGTCTAGAAGACACAAAGGTTTAGAAAGGGGGATACTAGCAACAGTATCGGACAGTACAAATATCAAAGGGCAAGGTTTTTACTGAAAAAGGCTTATGATAGAAGGAAAAAGAAATCATTTATCTGGCTCGAGAGATAATGGCACCATGTCTAACTAGCGGATCTGAGGTAATTAGGATAGGTGCACTGTTGGTAAGGGACAAGCTTGAGAGTTTTTTTGGTACCCTCGAGCTACTGTAGCAGTGAAGTTGGTTCCGAGGATCAGAAACAAACCCACAAGTTGATAATAGAATGAAAATTGACACCAGACTGTGTATTCACCTTTGCTTGAAAATTTTGGAAAAACCATTGGGAGATTTATAGAATGGTTTTGGACTCTGTCTTTCTGAAAAAAACAAGTATAGGGGTTTTGCAGACAAGGTAAGGAGCTCAGAAATTCTCGTAACAGCAACTAAGAAAAGAATTTTCCATAACAAAAAAAAAATTTAAATCCGCTTTTCAGCCGGTTCAAAAAGAGGAATAGTTAGGGGTGTTAGTAAAACAATAATACTCCAAGGAGGAACAAGGTTTTTAAGTGGAAGTCATAATAGGAAAGGTTCCTCTAAGAAAGGCTTTACAAAGTCTTAAGGATGCAGTGGGCATGTGATTCTCTCCAATGTGAAAGGAAAACATGGCAGCTAATGGTATTCTGACAGTGGAACAGCTTCATTCTGAGGAAAGTCTGCCAAGAACTCCAAAATTGCTTGGGGGGGGTGTTGAAGAAATAAAGACAGTTTGCAAATGCCCAAATGGAGAATCATTTCCATTTACTTTTGCAACTCTTACACATAGAATAGTTAGAATATGAACAACCGAAAAGGAAAACCAGGACTGTCTAATCATCACTGGAATTGGAGAAACCATGCAGTCAATCTGAGGAAATGCACATTCGGGTGAGGCAACTCCCAACAAGTACGATAACATATCTGCAGCCAAGACCAGTACTCAAGGATGGTGTACTAGAAGCCAGAGGAAGGGATACCATACTTGTTGAGGCCAATAAGGGGCTAGGAGGATGACTGAGCTTTGCCAGTGCCTTCTGTAAAAACTTAGGAATCAGAAGAAATGAGGGGAGAAAGAGTCCTGAAGGCCAACTGTGGGACAAGCATCCCTCAGCGACTCTCCTTTCGGAGGCATCACAGCAAAGAACTTGCAGCACTTGGCGTTGAGGTAAGATGCAAGTAGAATGCACTCTGCTTCAATGGCCAATTATCTGCTCTGTATCTGCTGAACTGACAGTGGTCTTTCCTTCTTCCCCATGACTGGACTTGCCCAGAATATGCATTGCTATAAGAATGCCCGAAGAAGATATTCACTGTCACACATTCATGACATCTTCACATAATGGAGGAGATCTGGTTTCTCCCTGTTTGTTAATGTATCAAACAACCACCATGTTATTTATCTGAACAGATACAGATATCACATCCGTGGGAAGAGTGTTCTGAAAGGCCTACAATGCTAAGAAAACTGCTCTAATCAAAATACACTAATGTGAAATCTGGCTTCTGAGTGTGACCATGTAGCTTGGACAGTCTTTCAAAGGTAATGCCCCCCCCCCCCCCCAACCACCACTCCCAAGTGGGAAGCGTTTGTGGCTTGAAGGGAAAAGGCTGAAAGAGCCTCCCTGTGAAACATGTGGTGACTCCAACCAGGGATGTAGCAAGCAAATTCTATTTTGTACTCAAGCTCTTAGTGATACTCCTCCCCCACAGACACCTATCACTTAAAAACGGGCACATTTCTGAAAATGCTGCACCCCAAGCACTTAATACAAGTAACATTTTCATCTGTTCCTCCTAAAACTATTAAAATACTGTTTAGATTAGCTGCATCTTCTGTTGGACACATTTAGAGACATAATATGTCCTGGAAAAAAAAAGCCATATTGATGCGATACTCAGGGAAAAAAAACATACTCCGTACAGTACAAACTGTTTGCCTAGTTACTTGTCTCCAATCACCAAGAGATGTGTTCTGTAGATCTCCATTATAAGTAATTAAAAGCACATGAGCTGTTGTCTTAAAGACCACTGGACTGCCAGAGACCACTGTAGAACTTGCATGTAGTACCTAGCTAGGGTAATCAGAGTAATTGATATTGCCATGGACTCTAAAACTGAGAATCATTCTTGCTGGTAGCTTCAGAAGGACAGAAATATTAAAGTTTGATGGCAAACTGATAGAATTCATGTCTGAGAAAGTCTTGCCATTTCAAGTCTTGTGTCAAAAAGAGCTGCTATGAATTCTAAAGACTGAGATGAGTAAGGTTTGGACTTTGCTAGATTGACTAATGCCCAGGTCTGAACAAGGTGGAGCAGAGAGTCTCTGGCCTGGATGAGTAGATTCCAAGCGAACAGTCATAACCCTTGCAGTTGGAGACAACCTGCAACTACTGCCATACACTTCGTAAGCACCTGGGGGTCTCTGGTGACACCAAAAAAAGAAGTTATGTACTCACTATAACTTTCAATGTGTGTTGTCCATCTTGCCTTCTAGGTTGGGTTCGGATACAATCCCTAGAATCCGACTCAGCCTTATACACCAGCTTGAGGTCTTTCACTAGCTTGAGGCTATCCTCTCATGCATTAGGAGAGCCCCAGATCTTGTTTGCAGCCATACAAAGGAAATCCAAAACTAAAATTACCTTAATAGAACTATCAAGAAGGTCAGAGAACATTAGTAGCCAAATGGCATCAGCTCGGTCTTCCAGGAGTAAAGGTTAGGGGAAAGAGGGTGGGATGTAAGAATGAAGGCAAGATGGACAACACACATGGCACGTTATGGTGAGCACATTACTTCTTTATGTGTTGTCCTACCTCGCTTTCATTCTTACTAGTTTGAGACACCGTCTCTAGCACCATCTTTCTTGGGTGGCTCAAGGGAGAATATTCTTCAGAAATGTGGAACCAAATGAGGCCCTGTTCCTGGAGGCCAAATCAACTTTGTAATGAGTGATGGAAGTATGTGGTCTTGCCCAAGTTGCTGCAGAACAAACAGTATGAATGGGAAGTCTAGCCTTAAAGGCGTTAAGAGGTTGCAATTGCCCTTGTAGAATAACCTTTTTTTTTTTTTTTTTTTTTTACAAAAAAGATCTTTGTTTTGAGACTTGTAAACGAATATATATACAGTCTGAGAACCATTTTGAAAAAGTGTCACAGAGACTGGAACACCTTTCTTGAATCTGAAATAGATACAAATAGCTGGTCAGATTTTCTGTAGTCCTTTGTAACTAGAAGCGTAGTCGTCTATATACGTCTAGTTGGTACAGCATGTTTTCTGCCTTATTCTTAGTTAAGGAAAAACACTGGTAGTTCTAAGGACTGGTTCAAATTAGAGTCTGAACATACTTTGGGTAAGAAGGAGAGGTTTGTTCGTAAAGATATTCTGTCTCTGTGGAAAATCATGTGGGGGGGGGGGGTTACTGACAAGGCTTGGAGCTCTGACACCCTTCTAGCAGAAGTAATAGCTATCAAAAGAATAGTTTTCCAAGACAAATATTTGAGGTCGCATGATGGTGCTGCCTCAAATGGGGGAGGGGAGGACTAAACGGGATAAGACAAAATTTAAGCCTCATGGTGCTGAAGGGTCTCTAATAGATGGTCTTAGTAAAAAGGTACCTTTAAGAAAGACTTTGCATAGTCTGTGACACAATATTGAGGCCTGATTGACCTAAATGGATATTGGATATTGCCACTAACTGAATTCTAATAGAAGCTGCAGCTGCTCCTTCACTGAACAGATTTGCCAAAAATTCTAGAATAGAAGCTACTGGGGCAGGAAAGGGATCAATGCAATTTTTTGAAGCCCATGAAGAAAATCTTTTCCATTTGCTTGTATATATCTTTCTCGCTGAAGGCTTAATAAGGATTTGTTTTACTGAAGAAAGCAGGTTAGGGAGCCTAGAAATGGTTGAAAAGGATGCAGCCAAGCTGTCAACTTGAGGGATTGAAGAGAGGGATTGAGCATTCCTGATGCATGAGTCAAAAGGTCCGGAACTGAGGGCAAAGTCCAAGGATCCTCCCGAAGATGAGGCCACAGGATGGAGAACTAGGTTTCATGAGGCCACTAAGAAGAGACGACTATCAAGCCCCTTCCCAAGCAACTAGCTTTCTGAAGAACTTTGGGTATCAATGGAAAAGGAGGAAAGGCGCAGAAGAGACTTGAGGACCAATCGTGTACAACTGCATTCGTTGGTGACTTCCCCGGAGAGGGGATAAGTGCAAAGTAGCTGCTGCATGGATGTTGCAAAAAGGTCGCAACAAGGCTGGCCCCATTTGCGGAACATCTTTTCCACTACTTCCTTTTTAGGGGCCACTTGTGATGCATCAGAATCACTCAGCTGAGTGTCTGCTATCATGCTGGATTTCCACGGGATGTGCATTGCTATCAGAAAGTGTTGGGAAGAGGTTGCCCACTGCCATACTCTCAGGGTCTCCCAGCAAAGGGGATAAGATCTGGTCCTCCTTGGTTGTTAATGTACTATACCACTGACGATGTCTGTCTGTACTGCAATAGTTCCCGGCAGAAGGCAGTCCTGGAATGCTTGCAATGCTAGAAGCACCGCTCTCATCTCTAGGACACTGATGTGCAAATGGGCCGCTTGATCCTGCCAAGTGCCTTGGACTGTCTTTCCCACATAATGCCCTCCCTCAACTGAGAGGTGTCCGTGGGCACTGTGGTTAAAGGTTGGAGAAGTACAAAGGGTCGACTTAGCACCTGAGTGGAGTAAAGCCACCAACAAAGGACTTTTTTGCAAGATTCCATTATCAATATCTTGTGGGACATTGGTAGTTCCTGTAATGACCACTGAGTGGACAGTAACCACTGGAGAATACTCATGTGCAGACGAGCTGACGGGATCAAGGTTATTGATGCTGCCATGGACCCCAAGACTTTAGGACCATCCTTGCTTGCGCTCTTTTCTTGGAAAGGTTTGAAACTTGACATTGCAAAACCTGTACCCCTTCTACAGGGAGTTTGGCCATCATCTTTGCTGTATTAAATTCTGCTCCTATAAAAACAATATTCTGAGAGGCAGCAAGGCAGATTTTTCATTGTTTATTCAGATCCCTAATTGAGAGCAGAAATGCAAGGTGGAGTCTCTTGCTTTTATTAGTAGAGGCTTGATGGTGGCAGTTAGGAACCAGTCTAGGTATGGAAACATCTGGAATCCTAGGCTTCTCAAGTGAGCCGCAACTACTGCCATACATTTGGTGAACACTCTGGAGGCTGTAGTGAGGCCAAAAGGCAGAGCCCAAAACTGGTAATGGCTGGCTCCCAGCCAAAAGCGCAGGTGTCTCCTGGACCGCCTGTCCATTTTTATGTGGTAGTACCCATCCTGGAGGTCTATCGAGCACATCCAATTGTCTTTTCCCAAGAACAGGAGTATTGACTGCAGTGTCACCATCCAGAACTTGGACTTTTTTTTTTACAGATTTGTTTAGGCTGCTGAGATCCAGAACTGGTCTCCAGTCCCCAGTTTTCTTTGGAACTAAAGGACCTTGAGTAAGTTCTGGATCCTATTTGGTCTGTGGGGACTGTTTGGATTACTCTTGTATAATGACTTTTGAATTTCTAGAGTTGTCTGTTCCCTCTGAATGGGTGGTACATCTGGGATCTTTTTTATATTTGGGACAATAGGGGAAAGGGTATAAAGTAATGTCTGGATATAATGCTTTGTACCCACTCGTCTTTTGTTACACTCAGCCAGGCTATGGGGAACAAAGATAAGCGGCCCCTGACTGCATCCAGAGATGGACAGGCAGGCCTCCTTTCAGGAGGCACTAAAAGGGCTTATCAAAGAAGGTTTCCTGGTCCTTTATTTGTGGACCCCCTCTGCCGTGTTGTTGACGTCTTCCCTTAGTAGTTTTGCCTCTGCCCCTGGGGGAAGAATCACCATGTGTGTCCTGGAAGGCTCTTGGAATTTTCAAAACTACATTTTCCCACTACCTTTCTGACCTTTGGAGTAAGGTCTGGTAGGTAAGGAAAAACAGACTCCTACGGCAAAGACAGTCTTTCCTTCCTGTTCACACCTGGTTAGTGTGTCCTTGAATTTAGGCCCGAACAAGGACGAGCCATCAAATGGGGCATTCACAAAAGGAATATTTAAAGGGTTTTGCAAAGTCACACAAGCGCATCCAGGAATGTCTCCTTAAGGAAATTCCTGAACCCGCTGCTTTGCTCACTCCATCCGCTACGTAAGAAATCAGCCTCACGAAGGAGTCAACCACAGAATTTAAGCTAGAGAGCTCAGAGGAAAGTTTCTGCTGCCCCTTCAGCTACTGAACCTTGGAGAGCATCTCCTAGCACTTTCAGGAGCTCTCTCTGTAACCTTGTGAAGTGAGCCAGGTAATTCAGCAATCTAAGAGCAAAGTTCAGTGAAGAAAGTTCAGTGAAGAAGAAACGAGCTTTCCGTATCTGTCCATCATGCGAGACTCCTTGTTCGGTGGATGGACAGAAGACGACATCTCGGAAAATTCCTTCTTGGTGGCTGCCCCACCACCATAGCATCTACCGGGACTCCTTTGGTTAGGAAATTCTTGTCAGAGGAGGAGGGAATGAATTTATTTGGCCTTCGGGGAACTTGTTCCACAGAATCTAGAGACTCCCATGCCTTTAGAGAAATTAACTCCGTAAGTTCATCGAAAGGCGGTGACACCCAATTGCTGGAAGGGCGAGATCCAAAACCCTTCAGGTACACAGACTCCTCTGCTGAAGGGTTGGTGGACTTCCAAGCCCTCTCTGTTCAAGTACATCCAAGATGTCTCCAAAGGAGACTGTCAGAAAGCGACTGTCGGGACCCTTCAGCATCACTGAGGTCTGTTATTCCAGGTGATGGACTCCTCCGGGGAGTCTAAATGCTTCCTCTTGCATAATCTCTTCTGAGGGACCTCTTCAGAAGGGTAGACTGGAGAGGTTTTGGAAGAGAGGGGGGAACCCGGTGGGGCATCCTGGGGCTTAGGATCTCCACTTTCCTGTGGATGCAAGGATAGAGAGACCGACACCGGTATCTTTGGAGGAGAATGTCCAGATCTGAGAGCGAAGCTGCCTGTGGAGACAGCACTCTCATCACCTCTAATGCCCCCCCGCCCCTTATTTGAGGAAACCTCTGGCTCCAAGGAACCAGAGGGAATCCGAGACCAAGGGGGATGAACTCTGAGGCTGATGTAGGAGCCGAGCTCACCTGAGCCGATGCCCAGAGAGGAAACTTCGGATCAGACTCCCCTCTCCAGGCCAGACTGGAGAGTGTCGGCCCCTAGACTCGAGTTCCAATGGAACCGAGGATGTCAGAGCAATATTCACTTCAGACTAATGGGGTTTTCAAAAGGCCTCTTAGTAATAGCTTATTCCTACTCTCCAATAAAGCCCTGTGCCTGAAGGAATGACAAATTGCAACAGACGTTTGAAGGTGAACAGCTCCTAAATATACACAAACTGTAGGACTGTCTGTAAGAGACATTTTCTGCCTGCATTTTTCACACTTTTTAAAACCAGAGGATTTTGGGTCCTTAGAACCCTTGGTAGACATAATAGTGCTGATCAGTCAAGAGAAGGAAAAAACACCAAACAATCAAACTATAGATATATGCCGAAGGAAAACTTTTTTTTAAATAACACTAGAAACTAATAAAAACTATACCCAACTCTAACAGAAGGGAGAGGATGGTGTAGCCCTCTAACAAACAGGGAGAGAAAAGGGGAGGGAAGACCTTTTAACTTAAATGGGTCTAGGTAGTTCTCTAATTCAAACAAACTACTTGTAAGAATCAGAAAAAAGGAAAGCCCTACTAAAACAAGCAGTTTAAATTTAATTTCAAACCAGAATAGGGGAAGTAGGCTTTGCGGAAAAACAGCGGCAATGGTTAAACACAAAGGTAATGAAAGGACTAGCAGTAAAACCAAGTTGTTACTAATAGAAAAAACACACTATTAAAGATACAATAGAGAGAAACTTTTAGTTATGTACTCACCATAACTTTAGATGTTTGGGATCCATCTCGCCTACATTCAGTACTGATGGGCTCGGAGCCAATCCTCGGCTCCGACTCGGCACGCTATGCTATAGAGCGAAGCCTCTTATTGGCTGAGCTATTCTCTATCCCAGGATGCACCACCACTAATCCCCCAGATCTTGTTTGTCCGCATTCATGCACACACACATAACTTGTTTATATAACATTGCCAGATGTTTCAAGATGAAACAATAGAATTCGGACCGTCCGATCTCTTCTGATCTCCAAGGCAGGGGGAAGGAGGGTGGGTTATTGAATGTGAGATGGATCCCAAACATCTAAAGTTATGGTGAGTACATAACTAAAAGATGTTATGTGATCCTATCTCGCCTACATTCAGTACTGATGGGACAGCGTCCCTAGCACCTAAATCCTGGGTGGCTCACTGGAAAACACTCCTGAGCACTGTGGAACCAAATGAAGCTCGCCCCCGAGATGCCACATCCAATTTGTAGTGGGAAATGAAAGTGTGCGGGGAAGACCACGTAGCCGCAGCACAAATGTCACTAATGGCAAGCTTAGAATGGAATGCTATTGAAGTAGCCATAGCTCTTGTAGAGTGAGCTTTGACAGAGGTCATAAGCTCTTTATTAGAAGAGGAATAAGCTTGACTAATACAGTCCCTGATCCATTTGGCAATAGTGACCTTTGTGACGGCTTTGCCCAATTTATTATCCGAAAAGGACACAAACAATTGATCTGTTTTCCTTGTTTGTTTGGTCCTGTCTAAATAAAAACGCAACTGCCTGTGGACATCCAATGTGTGGAATATGTATTCCGCTTTGTTTGAGTACTTTGGAAAGAAAACTGGAAGTTCTAATGACTGTTGTAGGCAAAAACTGGAACAGACTTTAGGGACAAAGGATGTATTAGGCCTGAGAGATACTCTATCTTTGTGAAAAACCAGGTACGGTGGTTTTACAGATAGAGCTTGAAGCTCTGAAACCCTTCTGGCAGAAGTAATCGCGACCAGAAAAGCAGTTTTCCAAGATAGAAATTTCAAATCACATGTTGCTGCCGGTTTGAAGGGGGAGGAGGTTAAGGCACGTAACACCACATCGAGATCCCATGGAGGAGCAGGATGAGAAATCGGAGGTCGTAAAAGCGCAGCACCTTTCATGAAGGTCTTACGCAATCTGTTGCTCATTAAAGGTGGGTTTATAGATTCATGAAAATTGGAAATAGCTGCCAATTGGACCTTGATGGTAGAGACTGAAGAACCTTGATTGAATAGGGAAGTTAGAAATTTTAGGACTTCCGATACAGGAATAGTGATGGGATCCAGACCCGGGAGTTGAGCCCAAATAGCAAATCTCTTCCATTTGCTAGTATACAATTTCTTAGTGGCAGACTTGTGGGTCGAAGATAAGATATGTATGACTTCCGGGTCTAAGGTATGATTCCTGACTATAGTCGGAAGAGGAGGAGCCAAGCTGTTAACTTCAAAGTGTGAAGGGACTGGTGGAGTAGTCCCGACTGATGAATTAATAGGTCTGGGATCTGTCCCAGGAACCATGGCCCGTCCAGTGCATATTTCGAAGATAGGGGAACCATACCTGACGAGGCCAGTAAGGAGCAACTAAGATCATTTTGCTCCCCAAGTGAGGCGCCTTTTGGATCACTCTGGGAAGGAGGGGAACTGGGGGGAAGGCGTATAGTAAGCCGGTGGGCCAAGGATGGGCTAGTGCGTCCATAGGGCTCTCCCCCGGAGCTGGAGTGAGGGAGAAGAACTTTTGCACTTCGTTCAGCTGGGTTGAAGAGGTCGCAACAAGGAATTCCCCATTTGCTGAAAATCTGAGTTGCCACTGTATTGTTCAGAGACCACTCGTGAGGAGAGAGGATAGTTCTGCTCAGTCTGTCGGCTATCACACTGGATTTGCCAGGGATATGAGTTGCTATCAGAAAACGTCTGGTCGCCACTGCCCATTCCCATACTCTCATGGCCTCTCTGCAAAGAGGGTAGGATCTGGTTCCTCCCTGCTTGTTCAGGTACCAGACCACTGACATGTTGTCGGAGTGAACGGCAATCATGCCTTGAGGGAGGTAATTGTGGAGGGCTTGTAGAGATAGAAGCACCGCCCTCATTTCCAAAATGTTGATATGAAGAAGACTCTCTTCTGAATGCCATTTGCCTTGGACTGACCTGCCCAGGAAATGCCCCCCCCCACCCCATCTGGGAGGTGTCCGTAGTCAACGTGGCCATAGGAGGAGGTGGAATGAAGGGTCGACCCTGATCCAGATTGGAGGGCACCAGCCACCAGTGAAGGTCCCGTTTGCAGGTTTCCGTGATTCGTATGAGGTGACTGAGAGGGAGATCCTGAAAGGACCACTGTGTCGAAAGAAGCCACTGGAGAATTCTCATATGCAACCTTGCTAGGGGGACTAGAAGAACAGTGGCCGACATAGATCCCAATAGCTGCAGGACCATTCTGGCTGGAGCTTTGGATCTGAGAAGCAAGGCACGAACTTGAGCCTGTATAGTTTGTATCCTTTCTGTAGGAAGATAGACCCGCATTCGGTTTGAGTCTATCTCTACTCCGATGAATCTTATGCGTTGAGATGGCAGCAACACAGACTTTGGCCAATTGAAGGTGATTCCAAGGGAAGTGCCCAGTGATATTGTGGCTTGTAGGTTCTGCAATAGTAGACGCCTGGAGGTGGCAGTTAGGAGCCAGTCGTCCAGATACGGAAACACCTGGAATCCTAGACTCCTCAGGTGAGCAGTCACGACCGCCAAACATTTGGTGAACACCCTGGGGGCTGTGGTGAGACCAAAGGGCAGCCATGAACTGAAAATTACTGTCTCCTAGGCTGAAGCGTAAATGTCTCCTGGACGCCTGATCTACCATGATGTGGTAATAAGCGTCCTTGAGATCTATGGAGCACATCCAAACACCTTTCTCCAGCAGTGGGAGAATGGATTGTAAGGTGACCATTCGGAACTTGGACTTTTTGACTGAACGATTTAGAATGCTGAGATCCAAAATGGGCCTCAAGTCCCCGGTCTTTTTTGGCACCAAAAAGAATCTTGAGTAAGTCCCTAATCCGATCTGGTCTGCGGGGACCGGTTGGATGACTCCTTTTTGAAGCAGCTTTGAGACTTCTAAGGCTGCAATTTCCTGTTGACTGGGTGGCGGATCCGGGATTTTCTTGGATGGAGGTGGGGAGTGAGAAAAGGGGATGGCGTAACCTCCGGCGATAATTCGAAGGACCCATCGGTCCTGAGTGATACCTTCCTAGGCTTTTAGGTGCCTCGAAAAACGACCCCCGACTGGCTCCGGAGCTGCACAGTTGGGCAATCCCTCAGGGATTGTGAAAGGCTGAAGAGCCACGAAAGGACTCGCGGTCTCCAGTGTTGCGGGGGCCTCTGCCGCCTCTGGGACGGCATCTTCCAGAAAAATTTCCCCCTCCTCTGCCTCTAGAAGGGGGATCGTCCTGCTGTGAGGGATAAGACTTCTGGGATCTACGGAACCACATTTTCCCTCCTCTTTTAGCCTTGGGATAAGGCCGAAAGGGAGTGGAAAATCGTGCCCCTACGGCAGTCAGTCTTACCTTCTTGCTTGCAGCAGGTCAATGTGTCCTTTACCTTGGGTCCAAACAAAGAGGACCCATCAATGGGAGCGTCGGCAAAAGAAGACTTGAAGGCTTCCGCAAAATGACAAAGGCGGAGCCAGGCTTGCCTCCGTAGAGCAATACCAGACTGGCGCCGCTCTACTCGGCCGCATATGAAATGAGCCTCATGGACAAGTTTGATATCGATGACAGCGTAGCCAACTGAGAGCCAACCGTCTGGGCCAGCTGCTCAGGTAGGTTACCCAAGAGGGTATCTGAAAGCTCCTTGATCAGATCCCTATGAAACCTGGTGAAGTGCGTTAAATAGTTCAGGGACCTTAAGGTAAAGGCCGCTGAACTGAGGGTGCGCTTCCTGCACGATCCATGCTCCTAGACTCCTTATTAGGAGGATGGACGGACGTCGAAGCCTCTGCTACATCTTGTTGGGTAGCAGATGCCACCACCAAGGCATCTACAGCCACACCTTTTGTCAAAAACTCCTTCTCTGGGGGTGCTGATAGGAACTTACTTGGGCGAGCAGGCACCGGTTCCACAGAGTCTGGATGTTCCCACGCCCTTCGACAGATCAAATCTAGGAGCTCGTCGAAGGGCGGAGACGCCCAGGAGGCGGAGGGCTGAGCCCCGAAGGCCTTAGGAACACCGACTCGTCAGCAGAAGGGGGTTTGGAATGCCAGCCGCCTCGTTGTTTGAGGGCTTCCAGGATGTCTGCAAAGGAGACATCATCTGAGGACGACTTAGGGGACCCCTCTGCATCATCGAGATCAGTGTCTGACGTGAGAGACTCATCGGGGGAGTCAACGTGCTTCCTCTTGCACGATCTTTTCCTTGGGGGTTCCTCTGAAGAAGCTTCAGAGGGACCTCCAGGAGGGGAACCCCAGTGGGGGTGACCTCAGGCCCCGGGGCTCCGCTGTCTAAGGACAGGGGGACTGCCAAAGACCCAGTCTCCATATGTAGGGAAGGTGCTGGTGAGACCGTGGAGGTGGCCAAAGAAGATTTGGCTAACGCACTCCTCATGGCCCTGAAGGCCGGACCACCTGAATCCTGGGAAGGTCCAACCCCCGTGGCCACAACAGTAGACGGTACCCCCGCAGCAGACGCACCGAGAGGAAGGCTTGGGACCGAAAACATCAGTCCCGAAGCATCCCCCCCCCGGGGCCGACAGAGGAGGTCCCGTGTACCGAACTCCGACTCGAGAGCCGGGGTTGGAGTAAGGGTCGGGGCCGACCCGAAAACCTCCATCGGCTCCACCAGCACCGGCTCCAACGGTGCCGAGGCTGTTGGAGGAGGAACCATAACTACAGGGTGGGCCATCGGCTCCAAAGCCGAATGGGCTGGAGCCGAAACTAATTTTTGGAACACAGGAGACTGAAAAAGTCTTAGGAGCACCCTGTCGATGTCCGAATCAGACATCTTGGAAGATCTAGATGAAACCGATCGGGTCCGAACCGACTTCTCCATCGGCTCCAAAGGACTGGGGGACCGGCTCCGAATGGACTCAACCAATATCGGTGCCGAGGGAGATCCCAAAACAATTTCCCTCGGTGCCGAGGAGGGCTTCGATGCCGAAGGAGAAGAGTCTGAGCCGGCAACCCTCATCGGCTCCAAAATCAGTGGAGCCGATGAAGGTGACCCGCCTCTCGAAGCCCCAGTCATCGGCTCCGAAACCAGAGGAGTCGAGACTGGGGGCATCGAGGCAGACCGTTCCGCCCTCGGCTCCGAAGTCCGTGGAGTCGATGGAGAAGCCTGCCTGGATTTCTTGGTAGTCGGTTCCGACGGGCTGGTCGGAGCAGACGCTTTCTTTTTCTTAGTTGGAGAGGATGAGGAAGATAAGGCCTCCTCGAAGGAGGGTTTAATCAGCCCTTTCAAGATTAATTTATTTTTCGAGGACCCTAGAGGAAAAGGCGTGACACACGCTGCAGGACTCCTGTAGGTGCTTGGCGCCTAAGCAATATACGCACGAGGAGTGGTCATCAGTTATAGACATTTTATAACTGCACCTCGTGCACTTCTTGAACCCTGAGGGTCTATGTTCTTTAGACATAATGTCTCTGAAACAGTCACTATAACAGTAGTAAAGATCACTGTAGACAGAAAAAATACAGATTTTAAACAATAAAAGTTTTTTTTTAAACGATAAATCAAAATTACTACAATACAATTATCACGAACAGCAAAAAGGAGGGCCAAGAACCCTCTAACTCAAACAGGTACTTGACCTCCTTAAAAAGAAATAGAAACTGCTAATGAATAGGGGAAGGCCCCTCTTACTTAAACGGGAAACCTTTCCCTAAACAAACACACAAATTTACCACAAAATTATATCCAAAAACACTCGTACAACAATAGCTGTTAAAACAGCTTTTGGGTAAGAATAGAGAATTTCCTGACAGGAAAACCTTAGAAAAAAACAGCACTTAGCTCAGCCAAGTTTGAGACCACGTCCTAGCTTGTAAGCGGCAAACGAGATCTGGGGGATTAGTGGTGGTGCATCCTGGGATAGAGAACAGCTCAGCCAATAAGAGGCTTCGCTCTACAGCATAGCGTGCCGAGGATCGGCTCCGAGCCCATCAGTACTGAATGTAGGCGAGATAGGATCACATAACATCTATTTTTCCAAAAAAATATTTGAAGAAATTGTACTTAGCCAGAGCCAGTGAGAAGACCACTCAATCTGTTTTAGCGGCAAACAAGATCTGGAAAAATCCTCCTAACGCATGATGGGATAGGGGATAGCTACGACCTAGTGAAAGACCTCCAGCTGGTGTATAAGGCTGAGTCGTACACTAGGGATAGGATCCGAACCCAACCTAGTAAGAATGAAGGCAAGATAGGACAATATATCAGAGTTCTGAACTGAAAATTACCAGTTCTAAGCCAGAAGCAAAAAACTTCCACAAACATCTGTTCATCTTAATATGGTAGTAAGTATCATGAAGAACTGTCATAGTTTGGCACTAGGCTATCGGCCCTAGGGCCTAAACAAGACTAGCCATAACAATTCCCTGGCTATTTCTTCCCACAGTATTTACTTCCCTGGACCTCTGTCTAGCAGGGTGACCGACGTGATCCCCAAGGTGAATTTCCTATCTCCCATCCAATCATCAAGGTTCCTTTTGAAGACAGTCAAAGAGGCGCTCTGCTCGACATGTATGGGCAGTCTATTCCAGAGTCTGGGGAGTCTCTGGGTCAGGAACCTATCCCTTTAGCATGTTTTGTTCATTGTGATGACAAGGTTTACCATCCCTGGAGTGTGTGGCTCTGAGGAATTGGGATTTCTTTTAGTGTAGCATGTCCAACAGCTCAGGGTTTGACATGGCCTTGTATGTTAAGCAGAGATCGCCTCTGAGTAGACTACATGCGACAGAGTATATGCGGAGTTTTTCTTAGATATTCAGCACAGAGCATCTGCTTTAGGTCTGTGATTCTTTTAGTGAGGTTTTTCTGCGGCCTTTCCAGTTGTTGCAGATGTCTTGAGAGGTACATACCAAATGGGAAGTTGTAGTCTATAATGGGTCTAATGAGGGATGAGTACAGTGGGACAATTGCCTCCTTTTTTCTGGATGAAAAGCCCTTAGTGATGAGGTGTGCCACATAGAAGGATTTCCTGACTGTTGTGGCGATGTGGTTATCGAAGGTGAGACCACTATCCACCTGTGTCCCTACGTCTCATCACACTTGCCACCAACATGGTAATTCACGGGTACATGTTTTTTTTCCCAAAGGGGATAACAATACATTTCTTGTCATTGAACTTGAGCCCATGGCTCTGGCACCAAGCATCTATTTCTATAAGGCCCTTTTGTAGAATATCCACATCATTTGGGGATTCAGTAATGGCTCCCAGTTTGCAGTCATCTGCGAAATTTGTTAGCCAGAGTCCCCTTAGTGTTGGCCTGTATTTCAGAGAAGCAGATGCCAAATAAGAGCGGTCCCAGGACTTAACCCTGAGGTACTCCACTTGTCTGGAGCTGGATTTGGAGTCGGCTACTGTAAACAGTGTGGGTTTTGTCAGTAAGCCAGTTGGCAACCCATCAAGTGACACAGGGATTAATGCCCTGCTTAGTAAGTTTATTTACAATTCCAGAGTGGAAGATGGTGTTGAAGGCCTTGGCGAGGTCCAGAAAGGCTATGTGGACCACCTTACCCTTGTCCACAGCTCTGGAGACTGATTCGAAGAAGTCAATCAGGTTCAGCAGACAAGATTGACCCTTCACTTGTGGTCCAGTGTTTGAAGGTTGCCAATGTCTATGTTTACAAGTTCCATGATAATACGTTCCATGGCCTTGCAGATCAGGCTCGTCAGACTGATGGGGTGGTAGTTTCCGGGATCTAAGGTGGATTCCCCCTAATGGAGTGGGTAACTTTAGCTGTGCGCCACTCAGTGGGCACGAACCCTGGGGTGAGGCTATGATTAAACATGACACTTAGGTGAACAGTCTGGGGGTGTCATCTGGTCCCATGGATGCTGTATTCTTAGCTTTGGAGAGTGCGTTTTTTTTACCTGTGTGGCCATGATTACCAGAATTTGGCAATCTTTCGGTATTGAGACGGGCCCTTTACGGGGTGAGAGGGGGGTGAAGTTTGCACTAAATCGATCTGCCAGGACATTGGCAATATCCTTGGGATCAGTATATTTAATGCCATTCTGTTGTAGCTCTGAGCAGATCTGAGCATTGCCATTTAGATTCTTGACGTGGCGATAATGCCTTGTGGTTGTCTGGAATCTTTGGCAATTTTATTTTTGTAACTATCTTTGGAGGATTTTATGAGGGATCTCTGCTTCTTACTGAGGCTGGTAAGGGAGTTTTTTTGCATCCTGGGATTTTCCTCTTTTCTGCAACAGTTTCTTCCTTTTGTTGTAAAGTTTGTTTATGGCAAGGGACCACCAGATGTGCATCCTTTTTTAGAGGAGAGCGTCTTGGTTCTATTGGGGATGGTATGATTCATACACGAGTGGATGTGCTCGTACAGTGCCTTAGTGTAGGATTCAGCAGTCGAACTTTCAGTTCCCGTCTGCATGGGTGTCAAAGTTTGTCACTTCTGAATTGAGTAGCATGAACTTGGCTTTGGAGAAGTTTTTTATGGAGGTTTCCTTACTGGGGGGAGGGGGGTGGGATGTGGATGTCAAGGGCGATTAGCTTATGGTCAAACCTGACCAACAAGGGGGTGTGGAGCATCGATTTCCCATGTTGGTAATGACCAGGTCTAGGATATTGGAGCCCCTGGTGGGACTAAGGATTAGTTGATCCAGGGCATTGGAATTTATGAATTCCAAGAACCATTAGGCAAAGGTGTTGGTGCACGAGTAGTTTTCCCAGTTAATGGCAGGGTAGTTGAAATCACCTAGTATTAGGATGCTTGGTTGTATGTTAATATTTTCCAGTATGTTTAGAAAGGTATAGTGATAATCTTGGGGTATGGTGGGGGATCTGTAGCAAGCTACAATTTGGATTGCAGTCTTACCTAGTGTTAGTTGCACCTGGAGAATTTCAGATGAACTGTGTTGGGCAACTAGCCTGGTGTTGTGAATATCCTTAGTTAATATGGACACTCCCACAACTTTAGTGTTTCGGTCCTGGTTTGGTGGCCGACGTGTGGTAAGAGTTGTAGCCTGGTATTGCAGGGGTGCTCTCTGGAGCCTTGAACCAGGTCTCAGTTACTGCACAGATATCGATGTTGTCCATTTTTTAGGAGTGCCTTGAGAGAGAGTGCATTTTGAGGTTTAGACTTCTAGCACTGAGTAGCATTACCTTCAGATTTTGCATGCTTGTATCTGTTACAGTGGTGGTATGCTTGTATCTGTTACAGTGGTGGTTTTTGTCCTTGAACTTTACCTAAAAAAGGCACTATGGGGTGGAAAGAGCCTTAGCCAATAACCTGAATCCCAGGGGCGGCAGACCATCACTGGCAAAGCATCGTGGTCTGTCGATCATGTCGTCCCAGGCAGACAGATACTGGATGCCCTTTGAATGACACCAGAGGCTTAGCCAATTGTTGAAGTCAATCATTTTGTCTTTGTACTGTGTTTTATATATATATATATATATATATATATATATATATATATATATATATATATTATCATTCTGGGTGAAGGCAGGATGTTACTCGGGGCTAGGGTGATACATGCCTGGGCCATATGATCCGAAAGCTCTTCCATGTCTCTTTTTATGTAGTCCAGGGAGGTACGTCTCAAGTAATTCACTCCAACATGGACAATGACAGAGTCATATTTGTACTTCTTGTGGAGTGACTTGAGTGCCAGGATCCGCCACATAATGCATGCACTCGACAGGCAGCTGACTAATTTTCTCCATGTTCAGCCTGGTGAATGGGACATCAGTGTGCCTGATGACTAAAATGTTGGGTACATTGTCTTGCCTTAGGGGCTGTTGTTGGGTGGCACACTGGTGTTGTGAGCTATGTGACACTTTGGTTGTGATTGGTGTTTGTGTTAAAGCTTCAGAGGTCCTTGTTGCCTGGGGCAGGTTAATGTTAAGGGCCTCCACATAAGTGGGCTTACAGTTGCTCTTTGTGGGTGTTGGCAGTGTGGGTTTAGAAGGGCTATGTGTTGCTTGAGGTGCAGTGCAGGTGTTAACTTTCTCCTCTTGACTGTCTTGCACAATCTTGGGTGGAGAGAGCTTTGCTTCCAGTTTGGCTATGTAAGTGCATCTCTCGCAGGTTGTAGTGTTGGGTGGTAGGCGGAAAGGGCTGTCTGCGTACATGAGGCAATTGCTGCATTGCCACAGTATGCCCAGATTCACCGGGTGGACAGGAGAAATCACTGGAAGCTGACCCTTGGATATGCCTAGTTTGGTGCTTTTTTTGTAACGTACAAGAGCTGTTTTCCCTTACCTTAGCACGGTACTTTGCAATTATAGGCTGTTTAGTGCCTACGATTAATTTCTCCTTGTTAACAAGGAGAGTTGAGGGCTTGTATCAGTTTAAGACTTCTTCGTGCTTTCCAGCAGGTTTTAAAGCAAGTGATAGTCACAGAGATGCTTAAAGGTAGGATGAAAAAAATGGTTGATCCTAAACACTGCAGTGTGTACTAGAAGAGTTAGATGTGAAACTAGGTAACAAGAAGTTATGTACTCACCATAATGTTCTATGTATGTAGTCCATCTCGCCTCACATTCTTACCTGTGGGTTCGGAGCAGAATCTCAGCTCCGACTCAGCCATACTCTAACTCGAAGTCTTTCAATTGGCTGGGCTAAGAAGGTATCCCATGCTGCACTGCTCCCTTTCCCCAGATCTTGTTTGCTGCGAGCTAATCATTCACTCCTCCACACACAGCATATAGAGAAGGAAAAACATACTAACCAGAAAGGAATTTGAAACCATACCTAACCCCCTAGGTCCTCCAGGATGGGGAAAGCAGGGGGGGGGGGGGGTAAGTAAGAATGTGAGGTGAGATGGACTACATACATCCAACGTTATGGTGAGTGCATAACTTCTTGATGTTATGTAGCCCAATCTCGCCAACATACTTACCTGTGGGACAGCGTCCCCAGCACCTCAATCCTGGGAGGCTCAGTGGAAAATACTCCTGAGCACTGTGGAACCAAAAGAAGACCTGCCTCTGGACACCAAATCCAACTTGTAGTGATTAACAAAGGTGTGAGGAGATGCCCATGTAGCCACAGCACAAATATCATCCATAGACAACCTGGCCTGAAAAGCTGTAGAAGTAGACACAGATCGGGTAGAATGAGCCTTCACTCAAAATTGTAAATCCTTGCCACCTGAAGCATAAATGATTGAAATACAACCGGAAATCCATCTGGACAAAGTGACTATGGAAACAGGAGTCCCAATCCTGTTTTCTGAAAATGAGACAAAAAACTGATCCAATTTTCTGAGATCAAGATTCCTACCCGTGGGTTCGGAGCAAAATGTAGTCTCCGACTCGGCCATACTTTAACTCAAAGTCTTTCAATTGGCTGGGCTAAGATGGTATCCCATGCTGCACTGCTCTCTATCCTCAGATCTAGTTTGCTGCGAGCACCAGCACTAATTCTCCATGCATAACACCACCTAAGGAAAGGAAAAACAAACCAAGGATGAAGGGAACTCTGAAACCAGGCCTAACCTCCAGATCCTCCAGGACGAGGGAAAGGTGTGTGTGTGTGTGTGTGTGTGTGTGTGTGTGTGTGTGTGTGTGTGGGGGGGGGTAATTAAGAATGTGAGGCGAGATGGACTACATACATCGAACGTTATGGTGAGTACATAACTTCTTGATGTTATGTAGTCCAATCTCACCTACATTCTTACCCGTGGGACAGCGTCCCCAGCACCTAAATCCTGGGAGGCTCAGTGGAAAATACTCCTGAGCACTGTGGAACCAAAGGAAGGCCTGCCCCTAGATACCACATCTAACTTGTAATGAGTAACAAAGGTATGAGGAGATGCCTAAGTAGCCGCAGCACAAATATCATCCATAGACAATCTGGCCTGAAACGCTGCAGATGTAGATACAGACCGGGTAGAATGAGCCTTCACCCGGAACAGTAAATTTCTTCCCCCTGAAGTATAAATGAAAGAAATACAACTGGAAATCCACCTGGACAACGTGACTTTGGAAACCGGAGACCCAATTCTGTTTTCCGAAAATGAAACAAACAAACTGATCAGATTTTCTAAAGTCTTTCGTTCTGTGCAAATAAAAATGTAATTGTCTGGGCACATCCAATTGATGAAATTTGAATTCTGCCTTGTTTGAGAACTGAGGAAAAAACACTGGCAATTCAATAGATTGGTTAAGATTACTAACTGACGCTACTTTGGGAATAAAGGAGGAATTCAGTCTGAGAGAAACCCTGTCCTTATGAAAAATCAAATAAGGGGGTTTGATTGATAAAGCTTGAAGCTCCGAAACACGTCTGGCTGATGTGATGGCTACCAAAAAGACAGTCTTCCAAGTTAAGAATTTTAAACCACAAGTGGCTGCATGCTCAAAGGGGGGTGAAGTAAGACCCTGTAGAACAAAGTTTAAGTCTCAAGGCATAAAAGGTTCAGAGACAGGAGGACGAAGGAACAAAGTGCCTTTCAGAAAAGCCTTACAGAGTCCATGTGCCATTACACTAGGTTCGTCTGCAACGTGAAAGGTAGAAATCGCCACCAACTGGACTTTAATGGTTGCGGCAGCTGATCCCTGGTTGAAAAGCATAGAAAGGAACTCCAATACTGACGAGATTGGAGCTGTGTAAGGGTCAATCTCTTTGGCATATGCCCAGATGGAAAATCTCTTCCATTTGCTGTAATAAATCTTCCTGGTTGAAGGCTTATGAGAGGAAGATAGCATATGAACCACATCCGGCGAAAAATGATGAAGCCAGCCAAGCTGTCAACCGGAGGGTCCAAAGAGAGGGATGGAGCTGCCCTGACATGTCAGTCAGTAAGTCTGGTTGTGGGTCCAGAATCCAAGGAGCGTCCTTGAGATAGGGAAACCAAATTTGACGAGGCCAGTGTGGAACAATCAGAATAATTTTGCTTCCCAAGATTTGCACTTTCTGAATAACCTCTGACAGCAAAGGAACTGGAAATAAGGTATATAGTAGACCGGAGGGCCAATCGTGGACTAGAGCGTCCCTGGGTGACTCTCCCTGAGGAGGGATAAGGGTGAAGTAGCTGCTGCATTTGGCAATGAGGGGGCTGGCAAAAAGGTCGCAGCAAGGCTGACCCCACCTGTGGAAAATCTACTCTGCAACTTGACAGTTCAGGGACCACTCATGAGGCATCAGAATAGCTCTGATTAGCCTGTCTGCGATCACATTGGACTTCCCCGGAATGTGCGTTGCTACCAGAAAACGGTGGGAAGACACTGCCCACTGCCACACTCACATGGCCTCTCTGCAAAGGTGATACGACTTGGTTCCTCCCTGTTTGTTCAGATACCATACCACCGACATATTGTCTGAGTGGATCGCAATAGTCCCAAGAGGAAGAAAGCTCTGAAGTGCTTGCAACGCTAGTAGCACTGCTCTCATCTCAAGGACACTGATATGCAGATGCATCTCATAATCTTGCCACATGCCTTGGACTGTCCTGCCTAGATAATGCCCCCCACCCCAATCTGGGACGCATCCGTGGTTACTGAGGCAACCGGAGGCGAAGGAACGAAGGGTTTTCCCACATTGAGGTTGTCTGTGTGAAGCCACCAGCTGAGATCCTGTTTGCACCTATCTGTGAGCAGAATAGGGTGCGAAAGTGGAAGACGTTGCAGAGACCACTGGGTGAAGAGTAGCCACTGAAGGAGCCTCATATGTAACCTTGCCAGGGGAATAACAATCGTAGCAGCCATCGTCCCCAAAAATTGGAGGACCAATCTTGCCTTCACTCTTCTCAGAGGGAGCATGGCATAAATCTGTTGTTGTAAGACTCTGATTCTTTCCTGTGGTAGAAACGCCCGCACGAGCACGGTGTCAAATTCGGCGCCTATAAAGGTGACACGCTGCAAGGGCAACAAGGCAGATTTTTCCCCAGTTCAAGGTGATGCCCAACTGCTGACATAGGTTGATAGTAGCGTCTCTGGTCTGAAGTAGCAGATGCCTGGTGGTGGAAGTAAGAGCCAGTCGTCCAGATATGGAAACACTTGGAATCCCTGACGTCTCAAGTGAGCAGTCACCACTGCCATGCATTTGGTAAACACCCTTGGGGCTGTGGTGAGACCAAAGGGCAGGGCTCGAAACTAAAAGTGACTGGCTCCCAGCCGGAAGCGTAGGTGACTTCTGGATGCCCTGTCCATCTTTATGTGGTAGTAAGCATCCTTGAGGTCGATGGAGCACATCCATACTTTTCCCAACAATGGGAGAATAGATTCCAACGTGACCATTCGGAACTTGGATTGAACTTGGATTTTTGCACATGGGTGTTCAATCTGCTGAGATCCAAAATGGGTCTCGGATCCCCTGTCCTTTTCGACACCCAAAAAGAATCTGGAGTAAGTCCCTAATCCGATCTGGTCTGAGGGGACATGTTGGATGGCTCCTTTTTCTAGCAGCTTTGAGACCTCTGAAGCTGCGGAATCCCTTTGACTGGGTGGAACATCCGGGATTTTCTTGATTGGAGGGGGAGTTGACGAGAAGGGAATGATATATCCTGCGGAAATTATTCGTAGAACCCATTGGTCCTGGGTGATACCTTGCCAGGCCTCCGGGTATAGTGAGATGCGACCCCTGACTTACTCCAAAAACGCACAGTCGGGCCTCCCATCAGGAGCGGCGATAGGGAGAACCACTAAAGGAATCGCGGTCTCCCGAGTTACGAGGGCCTCCTCTGCCACTAGGGCGGCATCTACCTGAATAAGCACCCCCTCCCCCTACCTCTTGAGGGGGACTCACCTTGTGCATCGGGAAAAAATCTCTGATCTCTTGAACCACATCTTCCCATCTCTCTGGGCCTTGGGATAAGGCCTAAAGGGAAAGGAAAAACGGACTCCTACGGCAGACAGTTTTTCCCTCTTGCTCGCACTTAGTAAGAGTGTCTTTCACCTTGGTTCCGAACAAAGAGGAACCATCAAACAGGGCGTCAGTGAATGTAGATGAAGGCCTCCACGAAATGACAAAGGCGCATCCAGGCATGTCTCCTAAGACCGACTCCTGAACTTGCTGCCCTACTTGCTCCCTCGGCTGTGAGAGATCAGCCTCATGGAGGAGTTCGCAATAGAATTGAAGGTAGACATCTGAGCGTTAACTTTGAGCCACCGCCTCAGAAACGTTACCCGTTAAGAGTATCTCCAAGCTCCTTTAGGAGATCTCTCCGGAGCCATGTAAAGTGTGATAAGTAATTCAGTGACCGCAAAGTAAAGGCTGCTGAAGAAAACGTACGCTTCCCGTACCGGTCCAGAGTCCTAGACTCCTTGTTAGGGGGATGGACGGTGGAAGAAATCTCAGCCAATTCCTTCTTGGTGGACGCTGCCACCACCATGGCATACACAGGGACTCCATTGGATAGAAACTCTTTGTCAGAGGGGGCGGACAAGAATTTGTTGGGTCTCTTGGGGACTGGTTCCACAGAGTCAGGGGTTTTCCACACCCTTTGACAAACCACATCTAGAAGCTCGAATGGTGGAGACACCCAGGAGGCAGAGGGCTGAGCCTTTAAGGCCTTCAGGAACACAGACTCCTCCCCGGAGGGAGCTTTGGAGGGCCAGTCACCCCTCTGCTTCAAAATTTCCAGGATGTCAGAGAAAGAAACATCCTCAGAGGAGGACTTGGGGGACCCTCTCCGATTCCTCAAGGTCGGTGTCTGGGTGGCTCCTCAGGCAAAAACAATGAGGGGCCCTCAGAAATAAGGGGACCACTCATGGGGGTATCCTGAGGCCTTGGGTCTCCGCTGTCGAAAGATAGAGGGCGATCAGAGACCCACACCAGAGCTAGAGGGGACAGTGTGTCAGCGCCGAATGATGTCGCTGAGGACCTGGCCAGTGCGCTCCGCATGGCCTCGAAAGCTGGCCCCCCCAGCTCCGAAGATCGACCAGCCGTGGAAGACCTCGGAACAGAAGGGACAAGGTCCGAAGCAGACGCAGGGGTCAGGCTTCCTTGAGCCAAAGCACCAAGAGGGAGGCTAGGAGCCAAAAAGCGACCAGAGGCCTCCCCCTCGGGTCCGACCGAGTTAAACAGAGTCCTGGACCCCGTGGACGGAGCAGATGGGGTCGGAGCTGAAGCGGATAAGCCAGGATGGGCCATCGGAGCCGACCTAGTGACATCTGACGGCGCCGACCACTCCGGCTCCGAAAGCTGAGATTCGATCGGAGGAGGAAGTACCGATGCTGGTTGGGTGACAAGCTCCGGAGCAGACTGGGTCGGTGCCGAAAACAATTTAGCCAGTACCGGTGGGTCGGTGCCGAAAACAATTTAGCCAGTACCGGTGACTGAAGAAGTCTCTGCACCACTATCTACATCCACATCTGAAAGTCCTGGAGGAATTGGAGGACAGGGAAGGAGAGCGAGACCTCCTCTACAAAGGAGACCTACAAGGAGGAGAGATCGGCCTAAAATGTGGAGACCAGCTCCGAACTAGCACCTCCGTAATCGGCTCCGAGGGACTTGGAGCCAAAGCAGATTCGGTCAATATACTAACTTCCTGCGTCTCCGAGGACAGTGGAGCCGAGGATGCCATAGAAGATTTCACCACTTTCTCCAGGGGCTCCGAGGATACAGATGGAGCCGGAGAACGCTTTTTTGCCTTAGAAGTTTTAGCCTTATAGGGAGAGGACTTAAAGCTAGAAGCCCTTCCCAAATCCTCCTCGAAGGAGGGTTTCAAAAGTCCTTTCAAAATTAGTTTGTTCTTCCTCTCCTGAAGAACACGCGGGCTAAATGCATGGCAAAAAGTACAAGATTCCTGGAGGTGAATAGCCCCCAGACAAACACAGGCAGAGTGTCCATTTGGAACACTTCTTAAAGCCCGTGGGCTTATGTTCTTTCGCATCCTTACACATGATGAAAGAAAAACCAACAGTTAACAGTAAACTGCTGATATATAAAAAGCGCAGGAACTAAGCAAACAAAACCCACAACAGACAAAAACACCAGACCTCTAACTTAGTCGCTCTCAACAGGAAAACACAATGGAAAGACTAGGTCCTCTAATTTAAACGGTCCTAGCCCGAAGGATAGGTACCTACTAACTAAAAAGAAACACTGAAGGGGTGGACTAGGTCCTCTAACTGAAACGGGCCTAGCCTGTAGGTGAAACAGTTAGCGGGACACCACAAAAGACAATAATACCAGAAACAACAAATATTTTTACCAAGTACACACACACAACACACAGCTATGAAAATAGCTTTTTGTTTTGAAGCAAAAACTGTCAATAAAGACAAAAAGGGTACTTAACCACAACCAAGAGCGAGACCACATCCGAGCTACACGAGCAGCAAACAAGATCTGGGGAAAGGGAGCAGTGTAGCATTTGATACCTTCTTAGCCCAGCCAATTAAAAGACTTCGAGCTGGAGTATGGCAGAGTCGGAGCAGAGGTACGGCTCCGAACCCACGGATAAGAATGTTGGCAAAATTGGACTACATAACATCTTAAGTTTTACCTGTGTAAAAAGTTAAGTTTTAGTGGAGAGTCACTATTTTTAGAACAGCAAGATAGACTGAAATGGGGTGGTCACTTTTGTATTCTGGTACTATGGAATACAGTAGGCTGGTCAATAAATTTAAACAGTTGAAGGGGAGTGATTTCACAAAATGATAATTTTGTGCTTACTCACACAAGCCAGTAAAAACAGAGAGGAAATGAGATATACGGTCAAATTAACATAAAGGGAAGGCAACTAGAAAAACAGTGGTGTTGAAGATCACTACAGTAACCGGGTAGGAGGTTGGGGAAAAATTTCTGCCTGACTCACAAGTGACAGAGCTGTGGTCTCTTTTCAAGTTTTAATATGCAGTTAAAAGCAGAATACAAGTAAAACACAAAAAGAGGACTCAAACATGAGAATATCAGAGACGCGGGCAGAAAAAGGATCTATATTCCTCTGTGACACCCAGATGGAAAACCTTTTCTAATTGCTACAATATACCTTCTTGGTGGATGGCTTTTAAGAAGCGAGAAAAATGTCACGGACAGGAGAGGGGGACCTAGACTTTACCAAAACCACTTGAAGTGGAGGAACCAAGCAGTTAGTTTGAGGGACCAGAGGTTGGGAATCAGATGCTTCATCGGGTGTGAAATGATATCCTGTCTGGGATCCAATGTCCATGGAGGACATTTGCTGTGAGACCACAGAAAGGGGGATCATTCCTGATGAGGGCAATGAGGATAAGATTAGTCTTCAACCTGCTTGCTTTTTGCAGGACTTTGGGTATCACAGGGATCGGAGAAAAAGCATACAGGAGACCTGGGGACCAATCGTGGACCAGAGAATCCCTAGGTGACTTCCCCTTCGGAAGATCAGAGCTAAGTACCCGCTGCATTTGTTGTTTAGGGGAGAGGCAAAAAGATCGCAGCAAGGTTGGCCACAGCGACTGAAAATCTCATTCACTACTGACTGGTTCAGGGACCACTTGTGATAAATCGAGATGGACCTGCTCAATTTGTCCGCCAGGATGTTGGACTCTTCCAGTATGTGCATTGTAACAAGAAAGCGGTTGCTAGCAATCACCCATTCCCAAACTCTAATAGCCTCTCGGCAAAGTGGGTAAGACACAGATCCCCCTTGCTGGTTGATGTACCATACCACTGACATATTGTCAGTCAATATTGCAATCATCCCCAAAGAGAAGCAGTCCTGAAAGGCTTGCAACATGAGGAGGACCGCTCTTACTTCCAGGATGTTTATGTGCAATTTGGTCTCTATGGGGGACCATGTGCCTTGAACCACCCCCCCCCCGGGGGGGACAAAGGGCCTGCTTAAATGAAGATCGTCCGTGAGCATTCACCACAGCAGATGACGTTGGCAAACTGGTGTGTTTGATTGAAGCTGATAACTGGTGACACTGGATGGACCACTGAACAGTTAGGGTCCACTGAAGATCTCTCAGGAAAATCCTGGCTAGAGGCACCAATAGGATGGCAGCTGACAGAACCCAAGGCTATGAGAACTGAGCAAGCTGAAGGAGTTGGAGTGTCCAGAAGACATTGTACTTGTCTGATAGACAATGTACGCTGTAAGGGAAGAGATATAACTTACGTTATTGTGTTCAACTGTGTCCTGATGAGCTCTATTTTCTGAACTGGGGCCAACTTGGATTTGGTTATGTTGACTGATTCCCAGGTGAAGAAACAGGTGCAACATCACCTGAGTCACCCTTAACAGATGATGCCTTGGGTGCCGTCAGGAGCCAATCATCCAGGTAGGGAAATGACTGGAAACCTTGCAGACAGAGGCGCACTGTTTCTACTGCCATGCATTTGTTGAACACCGGGGGGGGAAGGGGGGGGGGGGGGCTGTGGTGACACCAAAGGGCAGTGTTCTGAACTGGTAATGATCAGCCCCCAGCTGGAAGTGTAGAAATCTCCTGCAGCATCTGTTCTGGTATGATAGTATGCAATCCTGGAGATCCACTGAGTACATCCAGTCATCCTTGTACATTAGCAGCAGAATGAACTGTACTGTAACCATATGGAACTTTGCCTTCTTGACAAATTTAAACTGCTGAGATCCAGTATGGGCCGAAAGGTCCCAGATCTTCTTTGGCACCAAAAAGAAGTGCAAGTTCTGCATTCTTGTTGTTCGGTTGGGACCCTCTAGATTACTCTTGTCTAGAAGTGTTTTAACACTTCAACAAATGCAATATCCCTCTGACTGGGTGACATATCAGGGAGATGCTCCCATGATGGGGGAGGAGGAAGAGAAAAGGTAATAATAGCCTCTGGATGTTATGTTTAATATCCAAGTGTTGTTTGTTATGTCTGTCTAGGCTGTTGAGTTTAGAGAGTTTCCCCCTGACTGCTTCCCGAGTAGAACAGTCGGGCAGCGCTGAAAAGTCTCGCCAAGGAAAGGTTCCCTGAAGTCCTGGTTCTTGAGGACCCCCTCTGTCCCTAGGGTGGCATCTACCATTAAATTCTCTTACTCTGCCCCAGAAGTGAATTCTTCCTGTGAATCAGGGAAGGTCCCTTGGGATTTATGGATCCACATCTTCTGCCTGCTCTACTGGTTCTTGGAAAAGGTCTGTTGGGGAAGAAAATTTAACTCCCACGGCAGATAGAATCTTGCCTTCCTGTTCGCTGCAGGTCAGAGTCTCCCTAACTGATGGTCCGAACAAGAAAGAACTATCAAAAAGGTTGTTAATGAATGATGCTTTGAAGTGGTCCACAAAGCCACACAATCTCATCCAGGAATGTCATCTGAGGGCTATGCCTGAACCAGGCGCTCGAAAGGTTTCCTCCGTCGCGTGGGAGATTAGCCTCATCGAAGAGTCAATAGAAGCCATGGTATTCAGCTGTGAAAAAGCTTCCACTAACAGCGACTGCCCCAGAGATGTAGAAATATCCTTCACCAAGTCTCTCTGGAGGCAAGTAAAACGTGCCAGATAATTTAATGCCCTCCACGAAAAGGTGGCTGAGGCATACACTCACTTCCCATGTTTGTCCAAGGCCTGAGACTCTTTGTTCGGGAGGTAGACAGCAGAACTTCGTTTGGCAAGCTCTTTCTTGGCAGCTGCCAACATCACAATGGCATCAAACAGGACACCTTTGCTCCAGTAGGAAGATCTTTGGGGGAGCCTAAGGTACTAATCTGCACTCTTCGGGATCAGCTACATGGTGTCAGGCTCCTTCCAAGCCCAGTGGGAGATGAAGTCAATAAGTTTATCCGCCAGTGGGGTCACCCAGGATGTAGATGATCCCTCCTGAATGCCTCCAGAAACACTGAATCCTCTGAGGAAGGGGGATGGGAAGACCATTCACCCTTTTGTTTAAATATTTCTAAGACATCTCCAAAGGAGATAGACAGGTAGAGATCAGGGAACCCTTCCCTTCGGAGTCTTTAACAGAGGACACAGACATCGAAGGGGAGTCAATGTGCTTCCTCTTGCACAGATGCTTCCAAGGAGCCTCCTCCTCCTTGGGATACTCGGGGTGGGGGACTCAGAAGACAGGGAAACCCTTTGTGGAGGGATTGTCTGGAGGCTCTCTGGGAGGGTCTGACCATAGATCGGGCAGACAAGAACATAGCCTTGATCACAGGAGGACTGGAAGGGGCCTGGTGAAGGAGGGACAGTCTCGGAGTCAAGAAAGCCCGCTTTGTCACTTGGACAGCAGAGGATGCCGGAGAAGACTGTCACCCCACCCTGGAGGCCAAAGTCCCCAAGGGAGAAAGAGACAAGGCCACCCTGGATCAGACACTGCCAGAAAGCACCAGCCCCGAGCTGTGGAAGGCAGAGGGCCCCAAGAGAAGGGACGGCTCGAGAATGACAAGGTAGGAGCTGACACCAACTCCGAGGAGCTGGCATCGATCCTTTGGATCCAGGACCCACTCTGTTCCAACAAAATTGGAGCCAAGCTAGTCTGGGACTCTGTCAGAGCCAGGGAAAGGAACATCCCACAATCCGACGCTGTTCATTCGAGATCACCAGGCCCTGCAACTCAGAAACCAAAGGGACCAGAGGAAGTGGTTGAGGTACTGGGGTCAGAGCTCTCACGGATCCTGCGTGGGTCAGAAAAGGCAAAATCCCTAGCTGGATCTGGGCTTTAAGGAAGCTTCTCATTATCCGATCCATCTCCGAATGCAAGAGCAGAGAGAACGTAGAGGACAAAGACGATTGTGTAGACCACACCGGTGAAGAGCTCGGTTGGGCAGTACAGGCTGATGAAGGTGACTTGCACCGATGCGGAGTAAGACTCCGAGACTTGTGCTCCAAACAAAAGTGCGTCAGTCAGGTCCGGGGAAGACAAACTGTGGATCCTAATGACCTCCTACGGCTCCAAAAGGCTGCTTGGACCACAGGTCATTGGATCTGGCAGAGTGGGAGGATGGGTTGGTGCCAACTCCCTCGTATCCAGAGGGCCTGTCGGATCCGGGGAGAAGCATGCAGCTGAAGGATCCAAAAGTTTTCTCTTTTTCAGAGGTGGAAGCAGACGTCCCCGGGGAAACACTGGCGGGGGGGTCACTTCTTCTGAATGGGAGTCTGGTCCCCCAAAGAAGGGAAGAAGCCTTCTCAAGATTATATTGTTCCTCCTATCTGCCAGGGCCCAGAACTGAAAGCAGAGCAAATATCACAAGGCATATCCAAGTGCCCCAGGCCCAAGCAGTAAACGGACATCTTCTGGGCATCAGATATGGGAATCTTATGCCCACAAGAGGAACACCTCTTAAAAACCCAGCAGGTTTCTCAGGTCTGTCTAACATAATTGCCAGGCACTCACAGAATGTGCGCAGACACACACACAGCTAACCAGTCACACGCCACCACTAATCACTATACAAAAACTAAAAGGATAGCAGGAAGATTTTTTTTTTTTTTTTTAAGTTTTTCACACATGTTCATACAGTTTTAAGCTAATCAAACCAGCAGGTCAAGCTCTGAGGTTAACACAGATCTTAAGAGATTTTTATTTTTTTAAAATGCTGCAAGAGATTCTCCTGTACAATCAAAAAAAAAAAAAAAAGAAAAAAACAACACAGTGACTCTTGGTTCTTCTTCAAATGAGATGCTCCTTAATTTACAATCTTTTCAGAAGTTAGGTGAGCATACTTGTTACATTGAGGGATTAGTACTGGAAGCTTACATTAACACAGCTGATGTAAATTACCATAAGGGTGTCTGTAAAAATCCCTCCTTATTAAGCTAAAACAAGTCACAGATAATCTAATCATAAAGACTACAAGAACAAAATGGCTAAGGTTTCTCCTGTGTGATTCCTGAAAAACTTTTGTGCTAGAGGCTCATGGGATATGCTCAAATGAACCTATTAAGGACATCCTGTGTTTAAGATATGCGGATCTTACATACGCTATCCTGTTATTAGACCCCTGAGGGTGTTAAAAGGTTGAATTGGAGATCATGGTCAGAAAAATTCATGTTTGTATTAAAAAAATATAAACAAAAATAAAGAAATAAAAATGATCATTCTTCAATTGTAACAGTCCATGCGCTTTAGCAGATTGCTTCGTCAGACCTAACTTCTAACTACGGTAGGGCATTAAGTGATTGCCTTTGGCAGTGATAAACAAGATTCCAATGAATAATCAGGTGAAACAGTTCCTTCTATTCTCAGTAATAAGTGTGATGGTGAAGCTTCCTTAGGTTTAGCACACTGGTTATGGATGTGCGAAAGTTCAATCCAGGGACCTCTGCTAGCATTCAGCCTAATCTGCCATTCGAGTTCTCGCTTCTCCAAGTAATCATTCATTAGAAAATAAGGAAGACACTACCCACAACACTGAAGAGGCTCGCAGTCGCGTCTAGACAATACAGCTAGACAAAAAATCTGAGGGTTTGTCAGGGAGTGAGACATTATGGGAGAAGGAGGAGTTTGAGATTCAGATCGTATGTCTGAAAAAATGGCCGGCTTGGACCAGAGTATGGATCCGAAGACCCATTTGTGATGCAATATGAAACGGACATCAGATCCATTTTTCCTTCACAGTAACAGAGGTTTGGTATATCACAGAAACTGTGATATTTTTAGAACACAGCATGCAAGTATAGAAAACAAACAAGTAAACAACTATGATTAGCTTAACAGAATGTGCTTGTGTGAAACAAGTATTATACCTCTGAATGTTTTTGTAACAAATGGCATTAACAGAGACTTGCTGAAATATAAAGAGTTGAATGTATACTGATATTCAAGTGAATGAACTTGCTAAGGGGGAAATGGCTAACACAGCAGAAAAAGTTAGACTATCCTATCAATGAAAACCAATTCTCAGCAGGCCAAAATGTTCTTTCTCTGAATGAGATAAGGATGCAAAGAATGTTTCAATACAGGAAAAGAATGTGTCAGCAAGGATAAAGTTTTGAAACTAGGTAAAAGACTATTTGGTGGACATTTTGTAATGAGTTAGCTGAAGAAGTACAGTGTATATGGCAGTGATCAGTGTTATAAACAAAATGTAAAAAATGTTGAAAGTAATGCTTGGTCAGCTTCTTTCAATCAACCTTGAAATATACAAATATAAAGTTGTACAGTTAGTCTGTGTGCCTGTTAATTCAATTAAACAAGCACTTTCAAGCTAAAAGCTCTTCATCAGACCATAACAGCAGAGAACAAAAAATAATTTAAATAGTAAAAACCTAATGAATCACATCTAAAATCAATTAAATCAACACATCAACTTTCTAGCTTTCAATATAAAGGGACTGTGGCATTCAAACCAAATCCCTTGTCTGCTCGCAGTTCAACAATCCATTTAGTTTCCACCCTCTCTGTAATGTTCTCAGAATCGCCACGTCTCAAACTTCTAATTAACTGAAGCACCAAAAATCTAAAAGGCGGTCCAGGAAAAATCAGCCACATGCTTAGCCAATGGACTAGTGGCTTTGTAATTCCAAATGTCACAAAGGTGCTCTAAAATTTGTTTTTTAAGAGTATGATTGGGTTTTCCCTAAATAAAAATAGGAATAATCCTGACAGACAGCCAGGTAAACCAAATTAGCACATTTACATAGTTCAGCGGTGGTGCAGCGGTGGTGTTGTTGCCTCACAGCAAGAGGTTCTCCCGTTCGATTCTCGGCTTGCTTTGGGAGTGCCTTCTGTGTGGAGTCTGCATGTCCTTCCAGCGGTCGAGTGGGCGTTCAAAAGACATGCGTTGAATGGGCGTGCTTTCGTTGAAGGTTGGGCTTCGGGCTGGCAACTCGACACCATAAAAAAAACACTGCCAATCATTAGCGGACCGGAGTTCAGCTGTGGCGACCACTAACCGGGAAAAGCCGAAAGACCAACAACAATCCACATAAAACTTTGACTGATAATTTCTTGCCTGTAGTCGGATGAACAAAAAATTTAATAAAGGATATAGAACTGCAGACACTACACATACGACAACGTAAAGTACCTGTTCTCATAGATCTGTTGTGGTTTGACATCTCTTTATGTCCCGATCCATAACAAAGCTGCCTCTTTAGAGACAGGGAATTCTTAAAACAGAAAAAGGGTCAATCATCAACAATCTGGCAAGTGGAATAGTCTGTTCTTAGACCTGACCAATTCTTCTTGATTGCATTACAGACAATATTAAAGTCACTAGAATATGTCAATGCAACCCTCATTTTACCACCATTGGCCAAACAATCCACTGAGCATCCTAAAATAAATACGTTCATTCCTTTTAGAAAAAAAATGGTTTGGCCCTCGTTGCTCTAAGTTAAGAAACTTCAGAGTGAAATCCATCGACTTCACAAACCTTATATCCCCTATCTGTAAAACTGGAGGGAAGCATCAAATGCTCGAGTAGCCTCAGACTCATTAGTATGCAGCCAAGAAACTCACATAAATTGTCCTTTTATAACATTCTTGCACAAGTCTGCAAAATACGTACTAATGAGATGAAGAATGCAGTTCCTGTATTATAGCATCCATTCATATCCTTATAAACACAAACATTTAAGAAATTAATCTCTTGATATGAACAATCAGATGCAAATCTAAGAAAATCGGTGCTCTGGTTCAAATACCGAATAAACTCAACACTTCACATGGACACTCCAACAATAAAAAGGTACTGTTCACAAAGCATACATAGTACTTAATATACGATGAAAAAACATTCCCTGTGACATATACCACCTCCCAATTAGTCATCACCATGTTCACACATGTCATCCCCATTGCTTCACCTAGCTTTTGAATATATAACTTGTTCTCAAATAAAAAAAACATTATAAGGGAATACCAGTTCAAGCAAGAGACAAATTAGATTAATCTGATCATTGCACGAGTCTCACTGACTATCCCAAGATCACTGGGAATAAACGTAAACAAAAATTGCACATCCATGGTGACCATCAAACAACTGGGGGCAGATATACTGCAATCTGTACTTATGAACAAGTCAGAAAGAAAATGTGTATTTTTATGTAAAGTTGGACATTTATCTAGTACTGGTCTTAACTTATTTTTAACAAACATTGAAAGTAATTTTGTTAACTACCCCTTCTAGATGCATATTGAGCACACCATGGGTTTAATCAGACTTTTACGCACTTTAGGTAGACTATGCAAAATAAGAAAACGTGGTTCATCAAACAGTAAAAAGTCATACTCCTCAGGTGTCCATAACCTCATCATAAGAAAATGATACAAAATTTATTTTACCAATCTTATCAAGCCATTAACCTCGTAAGTGTCAACATCAGATAACCTGGCCCACATACTATTTAAATAATCTTTATTCATTACAAACACTCCCCCCTCCTTTATCAGCTGTCTATATTTGTAAATTAGTGTTGCGCCCACAACTCAGACAATGCTTCTCATTCTTCCCTAGTCAAGTTATAAACTGCTGCTGATGAACATCACTCAGACCCTTATAAAATGTCTGATTCACATACCATAAGAAAGGCTTAAGTGGATGGGGAGGGGGCAAAAGTACTAGGTTTCTTTAACACACTGAATGTCAGCTGAGTGGGAAAAATGGTTTTCATTTCTAATGAAAAGTCTAAGACAACATCACGTCATTAAACAAAGAGGGCTTAGCAGAATAAAGGACAAGCCTTTACTCAGAACTAAAAATTGTGCATCAGACAAACTGAAAGATGACAAGTTAAAAACAAGTGAAGTGGAGTTCACCTCAAGTCCTCAGGAGAGGAGTAAGGTATAGAAAAATATATACATATATTTTACCAAAAATGTTGAAAGAATGTATATATCAGAGATCTATAAAGAGCTGAAAAGCAGAACAATGCTCATCTCCAAAGCACCAAACAGATCCGTCCCACTCTTGTAGTGGCAAATGAGACCTGGGGTATTTCAGTTAATAGCAGGGATTATCAGTAAGGGGAAAAGTCTGCGGACTGGATCCAAAAGCTTGAAAGTGTCTGAAGTAGGATCAGACTCAACTCAGATCCAAGACCACCACATGCATTCAGAAACAAAATGGAAAAGACATCAGGTATTCTGCTAAAAGTTATATTAATTTGTATTTAATTGCATGTAACAATGCAATTAACATATATAATTCATGCATACTCAACAATTGTACAAAGATACTTTACCTCTTGTAATTGTCAAATTAGAAGTTATATACTTACCAAACTCTGTATCAGTATTGTCCACTTTCATTCTTCCTCACGAATGGTTATGGATCCAATCCTCAGATCCATCTCGGCCGCATTTACAAGACTTGGATCTGAATCTTGAGTTCCTCCCTCTACTCATACTATTGTATACCGTCCCTAACTCAGACTGGGTTTCATGCCTTACTGCGCACTCTGTTAGAGAGACAGACAGAAGAAAAAGACTGAGGCCCAAAGCAAGGAACGTAAAGGTTATATTACTATCCAAAGATCCTTCTAGAAGTGACAAGGCTGGTTGATGGCCGGGAGGGAAGGTGATAAGAATGAAATGCACAACACAGATGCCAAATTATGGTAAGCACATAACTTCCAAATCTGATGTTGTCCTTTTCATTCTTCCTCACAAATGGGTCAGTCCCCCCAGCTACGAAACTCAGGAGGCCCTCAAGGAAGGACATACTGTCGACACAACGGGAGCTCTGCTTCTGGAAACGATGCCCAGTTTGTAATACATAACAAAGGTAAAAAAGTCTTTGAGCAAGTGGGTACAGCACAGATATCATCAATGAAGTTCTTGATGAGAAGGCAGAGGAAGCAGCCATAGATCTACTGGAATGAGCTCTAGGATGATGACGCAATTCCAAACCTTTCTGGAGAATAAATCAGTGAAATACAATTGGGAATCCATTTAGCCAGAGTAATACTGGAAACTGCTTGACCTAGGCTGTTAGGGGAAAAGGATACAAACAACTGATTAGACTTCCTGTGCTGTTCCGTGAAGATAAAAACATAGGTATCTATGAACATCAAGATGCAGCATATTTGCCCTTATTAGTTATGTTTGGAACGAAAACTGGTAATTGTATGGAATGATTAATGTTAATCTCTGTGGCTACTTTAGGCAGAAGAGAAGGATTCGTTCAGAGACACCCTATCTTTATAGAAAATAATGCAAGGAGGCCTAGCCGATAAGACCTGGAGCTCAAATTCTTCTTGAAGTGATAGCTACCAAAAGATTGCTTTCCAAGAAAGAAATTTAATATCACATTTCTTTGCTGGTTCAAATGTTTTCTGAGTCAGCCCTTGGAGGACCACTGAGAGCCCAAGGAGGAGAGGGGTCCTTTATTGGGAGGGCTAAGGAGAAAAACTCACTTCATCAAAGCTTTACATAATCTGGAAGTTGTCAGATGTCTTTTTTTTTCTGTGTGGAAGTTGGATATGACTGCTAACCGAAATTTAACAGTACAAAAGCTAGCCTCTTCCTTAAAGAGAGTAGTGAGGAAAAGGATGGCCGAAGTAGAACCTGAAAAAGGCTCAATATTCTCTTTGGAAGCCCATACAGACAATTTTTTCCATCTGCTACTGTAGTCTTTCTTAGTGTAGGCTTTCTGGAAGGCCAATGTCAAACTGGGGAAGCGAGTCTGTACCATCTTACAACTACTGAAGTAAAGAAACCATGCTGTCACTCTGAAGGTGTGATGACTGTGATGCTGAATCCTGATGGGAGTGGCCTCCAGTATCCAAGGAGGATATTTCAAGAGAAACCTTAGGAAGGAGAACCATACTTGTGGCCAGAAGGGAGTAATAAGGATGACTGAGCTCTTCAGCCTGCTTGCTTTCTGTAGAATTTGTGGAAGAAAGGGATAGGCATAGAGGAGACCCAAGGGCCAATCGTGAATCACAGCATCTCTCAGCGACTCCCCTATAGGGGGGACCAGGGCGAAGTACTTGCTGCACTTGAGGGTAGAGGCAAATAGGTCGCAGCAAGGCTGGCCTCAGCAGCTGAAAATCATGTTCGCTACGGTATGACTGAGGGACCACTCATGAGGAATCAGAATGGAGCTGCTGAGTTTGTCTGCCAGAGTTGTTTTTCCCCAGTATGTGCGTTACAATAAGAAAGACGTCTAAGAAATCACCCATTCCCAGACCCTCGCGGCCTCTCTGCACAATGGGTAGGAAAGGGTTCTTCCTCGTTTGTTGATGTACCAGACTACGGACATGTTGTTTGTCTGAAATGTAATAGTTTCTAGGGGGAGAATGTGCTGAAGGTCTTGCAACATTAGGAGGACTGCTCTCATCTATAGGAAACTGACATACAACTTGATCTGAGGAGGACCATGTGCTTTGGACCATCTTTCCATTGAAATGCCCCCTTAACCAAGTTGGGAAGCGTCTGTAGGCACTGTGGCTATTGGGGGAGGAAGAGAGAAAGGCCTGCCCAAAACCAGTTGTCTGACTGGATTCGCCAACGACTATGACATGTGAAAATTGGAGCAAGTTTGATGGGAACAGATAGAGACTGGTAAAGAATAGACCACTGTACTGCCAAGGTCCACTGGAGGATCCACATGAAGAACCTTGCTAGAGGGACTAGAATAATGGCAGCTGACACTGACCCAAGAGATTGCAACAGTAGTTTCACTGGTGGGAATGGATGAGACCCACACCTGATTATTCAAAGATGTCTTGAGATGAAGAGTTAAAGGACAATGGGATTCTATTATTAAATGCTCAACTTCTCTGTCCTTTCTCTCCCCATTTAGTGTCCCCTACTATAAACAAACAATACAGCAGTTAAAATATTTTAAGTTGACTTTCTCTCCACTAGAAAAGTACCTTAATGTATTCTGGTGGTTTCACTTTCAAAAAACTTTTATCCCGCCCTGGAAAAGCTTGCTGCAGTCTCCAATTCATTGATGTCATCAAGGCCACTGAACACAGGTAGTTTTCTGGCCAGTTCCCTCCCCAAACTGACATCACCAAGACTGTCCTAAAAACCCACCCATGGTGTGATGTCACAGGGTCCTTCCCCTACCCATACAGAAAGTAAGGGCTAAAACAAAGAAACAGTACAGGAGTCAAGCCTCCTGCTGTGAGCTGTTCATCACAGCACGTAAAAGCTCAAATTACCCTTACCATTTTAACAGCTAGGGAAGTTAAGTGTTTAGGGGGATGGGAGATGAGTCAAAGTAGTACAATTCCGGCTTCACAAAGGACTGTAGTTTAGCCATTCTAAACAGAAGCAGCAGTAAAAAGCACTTGGAAAGTCTGTTCTGTGCCATTTGCACTGTTTTAAATAGTCACTGAACGGTATGAAATGTTGCTTAACACTGAGTGAAAGATAGCAGTGTATGCATGTAAAAATCAATGCAGTGACAGGAGGTTTAGGAAGAAAGAGGAAGCACTGCATTGCGGGATACCTAGAGGCAGACTAAACAATCAGAATTACTTCAAGATGCCAGACCCCATGTGGTCAGACTCTGAAATTACGTATAAAATATTTAAATACCTGTAAATAGTCCCAGAGTGGTGTTAAAATGTAGGAAACCCCAAACTATGATGAAATAAACATGTCTGAGTCTGTAGCTGCGGTTCTCCTTTAATGATGCCACGTGAGTCATAGTATCCCGATGAATTCCTATCAATTCTTGAGTCTGTACAGGAGTCAGGTTCAGCTTGCCAAGATTTATTGTGATGTGTAGGGAGTTGGAGATCTGAAACAAGTAGTCGCTGGCTTGTAGAAGTTGTTGCCTAGTTGGGCCAGTGATGAGCCAATTGTCAAGATAGGGAAACACCTGGAATCCTTTGAGCCTCAGGTTACCTGCCACAACAGCCATGCATTCCATGAACACCGAGGGGGGTGGGGGACTGTGGAGTCCAAAGGGCTCCTGGAGTGCCTATTTTGATATGATAGTACACATCTTAAAAATGTATAGAGCACATCCAATTATCCTGGTGCAGAAAAAGACAGGATGGATTGAGCCATAACCATATGGAACTCTGCCTTCTTTACATATGGATTCAAACTGCTTAGATCCAGAATTGGTGTCAGGTTCTCCGTTTTCTTTGGCACTAAAGAGAAGCTGGAGTAAGTTTCAAATCCTATTTGCTCAATTGGAACCTCCTGAATGACACACTATTCTAGCAGCCTTTGAACACCTTGACCTCTAACTGGGTGGAATGCTGGGGAGTTTCTTCCTTTCAACAGGAGGTGGAAAAGAAAATGGAATGTAGTAACCTCTCGATATTATAATTCACAACCATGCGTTGTTTTTAATATATGTCCAGGTGCAGGGAAACAAGACCTCTGAATGCTTCCAGAGGTGGACAGTAAGACAGTGCTTTAGGAGCGCTAAAAGGGCCAATCAAAGGAGGGGTCTATGAAGCCCTGGTTCTGCAGACCCCCTCTGCCCCTAGGGTGATGACCGTCATTGAAACCTCCAACTCTACCTCTGGAGGAAGTGTCCACGCACAGGTCTTGAAAAGGTGCAAGATTTCCAGAACCACATTTTCTTCCCACCTTGCTGGTTTCTAGACGATGTTTGTTGAGGGGCAGAACACGATTCCAGCAGCAGATAAGAGCATTTACTTCAGGCTCACTGCAAGTAAGCGTATCCTTCACTGATGTCCTGAACAAGGAGAAGCCATCAAAGGAGCATCAACAAAAAAACACCTTGAAGGGTTCAGCAAAGTTGCATAGCCTCATCCAGGCATGTCTTCTAATGGCAATGCCCGAGCCAGCTGCTAGTGAGGCACCCTCCACTGTGTGACAAATCAACCTCATCAATGAGCTGGCAACAGACAAAAGAGTAGCCAGCTGGGGAGAAACTTTCTTGATATCCTCCACAGACATGGACTCTGTGAGAGAGTTGAAAAGCTTCCTGAACAAATCTATCCATAAGCGAGCAAAATGTCCCAGGTAATTCAACGACCTCAGTGTAAATGTGGCTGAGGTGTAGATGTGCTTTCCAAATAAGTCCATCACTCTGGACTCTGTTCGGTGGATGGACAGAGCAGCTCTGCTTGGCTAGCTCCTTCTTAGTGGCTGCCCTCAAAACTATGGCATCAACAGGGACACCTTTACTCCAATGGGTACTGTCTGACGAAGGGACTTGAAATTTATCCAGGCATTTAGGGATGGGCTTGACGGCGTCCAGTTCATTCTATGCCCAGCAGGAAACTAGATCAATGAGTTTGTCTGCTGGGGGAGGGGATTACGCAAGACAAATGGACCAGCCCCAAAAGCCTCCAAGAACACTAACTCCTCTGGAGAAGGTTGGGAAGACAAGCCAGCCTTCTGTTTAAGGATTTACAGAAGGTCTCCAAAGGAGATGTCGTCAGGTGGTGATAGATGAGATCCTTCTCCCTAAAAGTCAGTGTCTTCAGTGAGAGACTCCATAGGGGAGTCAATGTGTCTCTTCTTGCACATTTCCTTTAGTGGAATATCTTCTGTGGGGTGTTCAGGAGAGGTGTCAAAAGAATAGGGGATTTCAGTGTGGAGGATTACTACAGCTGGCTGACCCTGAGGAGCAGAAATGATGGGCTCAGAGCTTGGTCCCGATAAGGGGCAAGGGGAAGGACGAGAGATATGAGAGGATGGCTCCCTGCAGAGAAAAGGCCCTTTCTACCTGGAAGGCTGACTGACCTGGTGACACCTCCCCTCCATCCTCAGAGGTGAGACAGCATAGGACGAGAGATCAGGACCAACCCAGGATCCGAGCCCCCCAAGAGAATCAGACCCGAGCTGTCAACAACTGAGGCAACAATGGGAAGGGATAGATTTGACAAAGTAAGAGCCGAACCCAACCACTCGGACCTGGGACTGAACCCTCAGATTAGAGACCCACCTTGATCAGACTGCATCAAAGCAGAGCTGGTGAGGAAAACCAGAGACAGGAAGGGAGCCTCCTATGATCAAACACCAATCCTCTCAGGGATTTTGGATCCTGCAATTATGAGACCAAAGGTCTGATCAGAGTAGGGGGTCAGTATTATTTGGCAGGGGTAACAACAGATACGAGAGGGGACGGAGTTGGCAGAATCCCCATCTGAAATTGGAGCTTCAGAAATATCTGCATCATCCCGTCAATATCTGCCTCAGTCAAGCTCCTAGAGGATGCAGGCCTGCAATAATTCTTAGGGATTTCTAACAACTGAGGGCAAAAATGGAGAAATTGGCTTCAAAACACATTCTGGAGATCAGATCCTAGTCACTGGATCCAAAGGTCTGAGATCAGAGCAGGAGATAAGATGGCATGTGGAAGCTAGTAATCGTTATTACTTCTGTCAAATCCAAACAGGACTGGGGATCCAAAGAAGGTGGCACTGTCTTTGGATCAGAGCGGGTCGGATAAGGAGTCTCTGCAATTTTTTTGGGGAGGATCCAATAAAGCCCTCAGCGATTTCTGTAGTGACAGCTTTTACTGACTGAGCCATGATGAGACTTAGAGGGAGGAGGTTTGAGCCCCTGGTGAAGATGGAGAGGTTGGGAGTAAGCCCTTTAGTATTAACTTATTGCAGCGATCGGAGATGGCCTTGGGATTAAAGGAAGCACATATATCACATGCTGACCTCAAATGCTCAAACCCCTGGGAGTAGACACACTTCTTGTGGGCACCAGAATTGCAGATCTTGTACCACAATAAGTGCACCGCTTAAAACCATAAGGTTTTTTCAACATGACTAGAACAAATAAAAACTGTACCAAAAGCACAACAGAATCTAAGAATGATGAGCATAACAACTACAAACACTAACATACAGCAAAAAACACTAAGCAGTTTAAACTTACTAAACAGATTTTTTTTATGACTAACAGACAACTACAAGAAGTGTTAAAGGCACCAAGAAAGAAAGAAAAGCACACCCTAATGCCTCTGAACTTTTCAAAATATCAAGTGCAGGAGGTGAGGAGACAAAAAGTAGTAGCTATGCTCGATAAGTATAAGAAATAATCCACACAACAGTAAGATTCAAGGGAAAAAAATCGGTCTCACAAACTCAAGACCAGATCTTTGTGTCTTGACACAAAGGTGGCAAACAAGATCTGAGGAGTTAAGGATGGCACAGAGCATTTTGGGCAGAGGGAGTAGCTCGAGATTCAGATCCAAGTCTTTAAATGCAGCAGAGACGGATCAAAGGATCGGATCAATAACCCACTTGTGAGGAAAAATGAAAAGGACAACAGATCCTTATGCTTTCCAAGGCTGAAACTGA